>NC_061866.1:30610860-30922565 GCF_907164915.1 Impatiens glandulifera
AAATCAATGAATTTTGATCCAGACACTTTCCTCCATGATAAAAAAAACTAACAAAGTTTTGTTGTTATAAGATGGACAGAATAAGGTTGCTCCATACAAGTACAACTGCCCCAAATATAACCAAAGTTATAGGCATCCATTTCAAAGCTATCAACTGAAACCAAGAAGCAGTATTAATTAACAAATGAATTCAAATATTTATGGGTAAGATGGAGATTTAGGATCATATATATTGTACTTACCTCAAGCAATGGAGAATCTGAAGCTGTAACCACCCGAGAACTCGTCATTAATGCCTTCTTTTTTAGTGCTTCTGAAAGAAAAAAAT
Organism: Impatiens glandulifera; assembly: GCF_907164915.1. NCBI lineage: Eukaryota > Viridiplantae > Streptophyta > Magnoliopsida > Ericales > Balsaminaceae > Impatiens > Impatiens glandulifera. Next base: position 30,611,189 of record NC_061866.1, read on the forward strand.
TGAAAAATACTTTATTCTTACTGTTTTTTATTTTAATGAAATGAACTTTGTTGAAGAAAAAAATATATACCCAATCTATGTCGTCTTTCTACTATAGCATACATGTAATCTGTCTCGACTTTGGGTTCTTGGCCACGATCAGCATTAAGCTTCGAGAGATTAGACTGTGTTCTTGTGTCAATATATCGCTTTCTTATGTTTCCAATCATACCCTCTGCCAGAAAACCACCAAAAATCAACTTAAAGACAGAATAGGATTGAATGAAAAGTGTTTTCAAGAAAATTGTTGATGTTTATCATCAAATTCCATACCTATAATCAAATGCAATTTCAGAAAATGTTTTCAAATGGGTTAAATTCATTGTCTTGTTACAAACTTACCCATTTTGAGAAAGGTGTATGGCTTGGAAACTTTGTGTATGAGGGTTCTATCTAACTTGCCAAGAAGTTCCTTTTGCAAATCTTGAAGAAAATGGAAAGCAAGCCTTGTTGGATATGAAGACTCGCACAATGTTATGAAGCAAACTCCATCCTCTACTATGTAACTGCACCCAAAATACACCTTTCAATACTTTTTATTTTCTTCACAAAAAGACATAATTATTCTTCTAAAATGATATTGTTACTCGTGAATATTCGTCCTTTTTACATTGTAATACAAAAAGTTAACACGACCTTACATTCATGTCACGTCGCAAACACCATTTACGATCATTAAAGCAAACTCTTAAATTCACCTTTCAAAATCTATAGTTCCATTTCACTAGACTATTGAAATATGTTTATGCATATGAATTTTCTATCTAATTTTAGTTATAAAATGTTTGTGTAACTCTTATCCAAAACTTTATATCAACCTTTTTGTTTTATTTAAAAAGTTAATATATGCATCATTAATCAAAATATTCAACTACTTTTACTTTATCATTTATAAATATTTACAATGTTATAAAATAAAAATATTTTAATCATTTTATCTAAATAAAATCATTTATGCATCAAACATGTTTATCAAATTATCTCCAAATAACCCTACATCAAATCAAGTGTGATTATTTCCAAATAATTCATGATTTGGTCAAACATCACTTTTCAATCAATAAATTACAATAATCCATTAAGATATTAAAACAATCTTAACAACTTTTTTTATAAACATTTAAGATATAAAATATTTGAGGATTGATAAACTCGGCGAATGGGTAGCGAAAGTAAGACCACAAATTTGATGTCACCTACCCCATGTCAGAATTTGTAAAAAAAATTGACATTTTGGGACTTGAAATTAGACATTTTTTTTCTCTTTTCCTACCCTCATGACATATCGCGTTGAATTCTTAGACTTACTTTTGTCAAACCTTCGATGCGATGAGTTTATCATTTTGCTAAATATTTTATCCAAAAAAATCTACTTTTACCATTGACATTTTTTCTACAATATTTCTTTTCAAATAATTCAAAGTCTACTTTAGATTATTTGAAAAGAAGAAAGTAGTTTCAGTTTTGATTCTCAACATATTATGACTATGATGACTAAACCCAAATGAAAGTCAAACAAATTCTAAAATAGTATGAATGTTGTTATTAATATTATAATTAGAATAGAAATAAAAAATAAATAAATTAACCCTGTTTTTCAAAAAAGAAAAAAATCGGATAAGAAATGAAGTGAAATTAATGTGGAAACACGCGTTATGAATAAGAAATCTGAAGAGCAAATTTGCAGGAAAATGAATGAAAATCATGAATGGATTCAGTTCTTCACAAGCAAAGACAATATAATCGATAAAATAAGATTGAAAATCAAAGAAGCAATTGATGAATGGATTCAGTTCTTGACAATAATCTCAAATGAAATAGATATACTTACTTGAAGCTATGGCTATGGAGACGAATAGTCATCTTTGAAGAAGGAAGAGATCCTGTTGAGATCTCGTTGAGTATGAACTCCGCTTGTTGTTTCCTTTGAGAAAACAAATCATCGTCGTCTTCTTCATCGTTAAGATACCTAGTACCTTTTGCTAATGGCAAAGCATCCCTCACTCTTCCGACTATCGTTAATTTCACCATTTATATTCTCTCTCTGAAAATGATTGCAGAAATGGATGGAGAAATCGAAAAAGACAGAGATGAAAATGAAAATGCATTGTATGAAGAGAAAGCAGATTTCTCGGGGAGGGTTTTTAAGGGTTTACGCGGATAAACGATATAATAATTATTATTATTTATTATCAGATTTGGAATGTTGGTAATTACTATTACAAATTATATTTTATAATATTTTTTATTTTAATTTGATTCGGTTTCAACAAATTAATTTATGAATAGATGTGAGAATGAAAAAAAAAAAAATAATGACATCACATTATTAAGTGAAAAAAAGTATAAAAAAAATTAAAAAAAGTATAAAAAAAAATAAAAATATCTTTTTATTATTTTTCTAACAAATTGAAACACGTTGTTTTCTCTTAAATTTTTTCCTTTATCCATCTCTAAAAATAATTATATATTAATTATTTAAAGAAACAAAATAAAATACAATTATTATAACTTTTAAGATTTTATTTCAGAATTTAAAATTATATAGAGAACACAATTTTATTATATTTTAAAATATATTCTTTTTATTATGTAATTATGTCAACTTCGTCCATTTTGATTCCTTTTTTTATCTTATTCAATCTAAATGTTTAATACATATATGAGATTATAAATAGAGTTTTTAATTTTTAAATAATTAAAAAAAAAGAATGATGTAATATATAAATTATTTGTATTACAAAAGTACTTGATTTTGAAATATTTAAATTTAAAAAATGATTAGAGAGAAAATTAGAAAAGGGTGAGTGAGGAATGAGTGGAAAATAATTTAATTAGCTAAAAAATTAATAAAAAAATTTTTTACCCTCTCTCAATACTTTTTATTTTTTTAACTAATAAAATAACGATATACCATTCTTTCTTTCATTTTTTTTCAATTTTCTTTTCTTAATCAATTCTTTTAAATTTATATATTTAATAAGAAAGATACTAATTTTTTTTTTTGAATTTTATATTTGATTTTACTCAAATAATCCTCTAAGAAAATATTAATTTAGGTTTTCAAATAACTTTATCTTAAATTAATTCTTATTTGTTTTTTTAATTAAAGTTATTTAAATAATCAAAACCAGTTATACATGTTTCCACTCACCTCAATCACATTATATCATTGATTAACTCATTAATTAAAATATTTAAATACTTTATTTTTTAAAATTATTTTTCACTTATTACTTTTATTTTATTTTTTCTCTCTATAAAAGCCTCGTACACATGGTGGCTCAACGTGTGGGGGCCTTGTCCAAGACTTGGAGATTAAGTTTTTCCAATTAGTATCCACTAAGGAAAGTTAGGAAACTCTTTTTCTTTTGACTGAATTTAAGAAATAGTCAACTTTTCATTTAAATGGATGAAAACTTTTTTTTTTTTTTTATCTAAATTAAATTCACAATCATACTTTAAAAGTTACTAAAGTAGAAGAGTAAAAATATTTTTAAATTATCAAAATAAAGATAAAAATAATTTTATTTAAACTAGAAATATTCTGAAATAATGTACAATGCATACAGATAAAAATTTAATAAAAAAATAATATTTATTTAATGTTTAAATTTTTTAATAAAATCATAAATAATATATTAAAATAAAAAATAAAACACTCTCTTCCACATTTTATTCACTTCTGTAAAAATAACTTATCTTTTTACATATCTCATCACATATTTTTTCAAATGAACCTCTCATCTCGTAACCTTACACTTTCACTTTGATTAATCAAATATTTAATTCATATTTTTTTTAATATTTAGCATCGTGATCTCACACATTGGTCAATCAAATATTTGATTATATTTTTTAAACACTTTCAATTGATATCAGCCTATTATCCTTCGATAAATCACATCCCAATCTCACTTGGTTAAAGGGTTGTACTTGTTTTTGTTATGTTTCATTATTAATCTTGTGATCTCACTTCGAATATTTTGCATCACAACCATCTTATATCATTTTAGGATTTAAGATTTAGGATTTACGTCATCTTACTCATACTTCGACAAACCAACCACAATTCAAACGACCTCTAATCTTCTTACCTCACTTTCATACTTCGGTCAATCAACCTCTCATTCATATATTTTTAACCACCATTATCGCCTTTATTACCGACCTCTTATATCTCAACAAACCAACCATCAATCATAATCGACCACTCATCTCGTGACTTTACTTTTATTTCGGTCAACTAACTAATTCATTCACATATTTAACCATCAAGTATCATTTCTTCATCTAATAAAGCACTCATTACTAATTATGTGATTTCACTTCAAACATTTTACACCCACATAAGAATTTTTTTATAATAGTTTCAAAGTTGCAATTAACATAATTGAATAAGTCTTTAAGAATAATGATTTTATCTCTCTTCTTTCCATTAATAATTTCTCATTCTTTTTTTTTTTATTAATTTATTTTCTTTATCTCTTCGTTAATGAATTATTTGTTAATTTGATATATGTTTATATATTTTGTTACTTAATTTATTTATATAAATTTTAAAATAATAACAGGGATAATAATAAATTAAATTAAAAAATATATAAATATACATGTTTTAATATATATTATATTTGATAAATATATATTTAAAAGAATAAAAAAATTAAATTATATATATATTATATATTTTCGGTTAATAATTTATTTTCAAAATGAGTAATAATAATAAAAAAAAAATAAATCAAATTAATAACATATATAAATATTTAATTTTTAAATATATATATATATATATATATATTATTAAAACTCTCTAATAGTTGTTCTCCCTTTTTTTTTGTTTTTTTATATTACATTTTCTTATGAAATTTATTATAAACTTAATCAAAATTATCGTTAAGTAACTCCTAACTCACAATGTTATATATTCTCTATTATATTATCATATTATGTTAATTCTTATATCTAAGTTCTAATCATGAAAATTTGACTTATCCTATTTTCAAATAATATTTTTATTTTTAATAATATTAAAATAATATTTTAAATATTTATATTCAAAATAACTTAAGAAAAGAATTAAAACCTAATTAAAAGTTAATTGTTGTGATAATTAAACTCTAATTAAATAAATTATTCAAAATTTTCAAAATAAATTGAGGATAAAATATTGTATTTATTTTACCCAAAATAGACCAAAGAAGAGGGTGAAAATATTTAATTGTGATTTAATCATAATTTATGTTTAATTTATGACTTTAACCAATTAAATAAAATACCTCAAAATTCCTAAAAATACTAAAAACGATAATTATGATCATAATTTTTATTATGAATCCAGAAATAGTTTTTTTGTGAAATTTTTGTTGAAAAAATGAATTTAAAATAAATTAATAATCGATTTTAATAAACCTTTTAAATAAAAATATAATCTAATGATCTGTGTAGCAGAAGTTATTTCTAATCTTTGCAACAGGATCTTGGACCATCAGATGAGTGCCCGCATCTCATCCAACAACCCAGAATACGCCAGACTCCCGCTATAACGGATCTAGTGTGCAATCAAACGCACCAGATCAACTAACTAGACTAACTAACCCCGTTAGTTAAGTCGTTGATCGCCCAACAAGATGCAACACACCGTCATCCAAAACGACACTATTTCAACCTTCTTCTTCGATGGGACGCTGCGCTCTCCAGAAACACGATTTCGTCGGCGCAATTTTTCCAAAAGCTCCAACTCATGCTATGGGCATCCTTATTACTCCAAATTTCGGCCACAACTCCCCTTCGTCAGCGCCTATGTTTCCCCTTATCCTCCAGCCTTATCCTATCGTAGATAAGGCTGCCATAACTTAGGGATAATATCGGAGAAGGGAAAATCCGACTTCAATTACCCCTCCCCGACCGCCTTCGAGGCACTATAAATAACCCCTTACCCTTCCATTACCAAATCATCAAACAATCATCCAACAATCACTCATTTTCATCGTCTGAATCCAAGCTTTGAAGATTTCGGCGAACTGATTTATATCAAAACCTTTTCCGACGATCCAAGTCTCGATGCAGGACCTTGAAAAGCTGTATACACACCCTGGGAGTGTTCTCCCGTTGTTGGTGTGCATCCATATCATTTGTATCATGATCTGTGATTGTAAAATTTGAATTTTTTCAAAATTTTCTTGTTTGATCGGATTTGATCTGTTCTTAAGCTTGATTGTGTGATTTCTTTGTTGAGAATCATTATACACATCTTGTATGAACTTTCTGTTGAAAGAGAATCGATCAAATCAAAATTTTGAAAATTAAAATTTGAAAAATGAATTTTTTTAAAATCTCATGTTCTTGAGTTTAATCCGATTTTTTTGGTTCATTTAGTTGATATACATGTTTTTTAACATGGTAGAATGAATCTCAAGCGACTGTAATCATGTTTGATCAAACTGAAATTTTAAAATTTAAGCTTAAAAATTGAATTTTTAAAATTTCGTGTTCTTGGTTTTAATCCGATTTTTTTGATCCAACCAATTATTATACATGTTTGTTAACATGTTAGAAATCTTAGAATGAATTCCAAGTAACTATTTCATCAATTTGATCAAATCTTGTTTTTGAAATTTTTTGGATTGTGATTCAATTTTTAAAAATTGTTTTAATAATGTTTTTATGCTATTGTTTTGGTTAAGATTAATTATATTCATCATTTCAAAGCTAATGGAACAAAAATTAGACCTTGAATTTGTCTAATTTGAAAGATTCCAAACTTTGACCAAAAATGGTGTTTTAAAATTGATCATTGTAAAGACTTCAAAATCATGATTTTATGTTAGGGCTTTTGTTCTTCATGGTCATATGAACTTATTATAGTTTACAAATAATGATTTCATGATCCCAATCAAAAGTTATGGACTTTTGAAATTTTGGACCAAAACAAGAACACTCGGTCCTAAGGTTTTAGCCTAGGACCGGTGATCCTCAGTCTTGTTCTTTAGTGGGGACGAAGAAAATGAACCACATGTCAAAACCCAAGAACGAGAAAATACACCCATGATTGAGAGTCCTAGGACCGAGTTTTCTAACCTAGGACTAGTGTTCTTTAGCTAGGATTGAGGATCATGACTGAGTTTTCTAACCCTAAGATTGAGCCCTCACTTAACCTATGACCAATGTTTCTAACCCTAGGACCGAGCCCTCACTTGACCTAGGACTAGTAAACTTGACCCTAACCTTAGACTGATAGAACTGTGCCTTCACTTAGCTTAAGACCAATGTTTCTAACCCTAGGATTGATTCCTCACTTGACCTAGGACCGATAAACTTGACCTTAACCCTAGACTTATGACCGATAGGACTGAGCCTTCACTTAGCCTATGACCGATGAATATAACCCTAACCATAAACCTAGGAACGGTAACTACCTAACCCTAGGACCTAACCCTAGGACCTAACACCTAGACCTATAGACTTGACTTGGGACTGAGCCTCCCAAGTCCACGATCGAGCCACCCAAGTTTGGGACCAAGCCTCCCGAGCCCAAGACCAAGCTTTCGGGTCCCTCGACCCATGTGACCGAGCCCTAGTCCGGACCACCCTGGTCTTGACCAAGTCCGACCAAGCCTAGATCGATCAAACCAAACCCAGACCCTATGCCTCCGGTCCAAAGGCCTGTTTGGTTCTAGTTTTCAAAATCCAAAATTATTTTTGTAATTTTGGAACCCGAACTAATTTTCAAATAATCTTTAAAGGTCATAAAATGATATTTTTTTATATTTTTGGAATATTTCCTAAACCAAAGTTTTGGATAAGGCCCCATTTGAAATTTATTTTTAAATTCTAACATTCTCCTTTGACATTTTCAAGTTTTGTTAAATCTAAACATCGACACAATAGGTACACACCCCTTTTAAACAATTTTATATAATTATTTAAATTCATCTTTACTTAAGACCCCTAGACTACTAATTAAAGTTAATATATGTTATAATTGGATTTATAAAAAGCAGACTTTTTTATTTTAGAAGAATTTTTGAAAACCGTCAGTAGGCGGGCGTGAAGGACATAGCGCGAAAACCCTTTCCCGAGCGTAAACAAACAACGAACTACCATTTTTCTTAGAAACTCTAGTCTAAATACGTTTATACACGTATGATTTGATTGATTTTCATAAAATCTCTTGGAACTTTTGATTTTCAATTAAATAATCTTTAAATTCATTATGTTTAATAATTTAAATCGGGTTCAAGATAAATTATTATTTAGCCTCCCAGATTATTTAAAATTTGAAAAAGGATTAATTATTTTTACATAATTAATTTCTTATTGCTCTAGGTATTTTCAAAAAAATTTAAAAACTAAATGTTTCATTTTAAGAGATGGTTGTTACGCAAACCAATGTTGAAACGCATCGAACCTCGAGCCTCTCCACGATAGTTCCTCCATATTGCCACAAATCCCTCGACACGTACTAAGCTATGGAATAGAACAACGATCGTGGGGTTACATAAGTGATTTTTCTTTTAATCAATGTTGAATATTAATTATTCATAGTTTGAATTATATTTATAATATAAGTATTTTATAATTTGAATTGGATCGTCTTAATAATTAAGAATTTGTCTCATAGTAGTCTAATTTTAAATAAAATGAATAATAAAAAAATATTTAATTATATATATATATAATGTATATTAATAATTTTAAAATGTTATTTATAATAATTTAATAATAAAATATTAACTAAAGATAAATGTCTAAATATTTATTTTAAATATTAAAAAATTGAAGAGAAAGAAAATATTAGATTCTTTTATGATGACATTGTACATGACACATCATTGTGCCTCATTCCCTATAAATATTTGTGCTCATCCTAATATTACTCTAGTGGTTATTTTGTATAGTAGACATTTTAATCACTGGACCATTTAAAACTATTAATTCATATTTATAATTTTGTATAAATAAAACACTCAACTCACGTTTAAAAACCTCATTATCTAATATTAAAAAAACTTATATGAATTAATAAAAAAAATGTTGCAAGTTAATCTAAATATGTATATACAAATATTTGGTTAAATTTAAAATATAAAAATTAATTGGTTAAAGTTTCACACTTATATATGTCATTCTTAATTTTTTTTAATGAATCGCTTCAAGTTTTGAGAACGGGTTAACCCGTAAACTAACAATCTGACACGTTTACAATAATATAATGAAGTGTGGATTGTGGTGCGAAGACCCGATAATCTAAAGTACAGAAATAATTTAAATTAATAATGTATATTAATTTATCGATAAATTAATAATTAATAATTTAAAGAGTTTTAACCGATTCAACGTATAATTCATATAAAATAAGTAATTATACATACCAAACAAAAAGCCAAATTAGTCTATGCCTCATAGAATTACGTTGCAGCGAACATTGAGACTCCAAGCTTAGCACTATTAATGACTTTTGAAGTACTAAATGACTTTTGAAGTACTACTGTAAATGTAAACAAGAGAAACAAATGTGAATGTATTATCAAACAAGTTTGGTATACAATATATAAATTATATGAATGTGTTTTAGAGTATTCAAATTATATCTCACAAGATGGTTTCTCATCTAAAATGTGTATAAAATCAATTATGTTAGATCAAATACGTAATGAATTCTCTGAGTACAAGAGAGATAATCCTGCAACACCAAAAAGACTTGTAGAGATGGCTTGAGTTGAAATTTCAGTTAAAAGTGTAATATATATGTTTTCAGTTTATATGAATTATTCATTTATGATTTTCTTGGGACTGAAAATTATAAAGGGATTTCCAAAAAAAATATTATCTTATTATTTTATAGAGTTTTTCAATTTTTTTACATTGGCCTAAGTTGGGATCGGACAAATTTATTAGCAATAAAATATTATAAAAAATAAAGTTAAAATATTTTATTTTTGGAATATTTCCTAAACCAATATTTTGGCTAAGGTCCTATTTGGAATTTATTTTTAAATTCTAACAATTTTCTGATATTTTTTCAGTGTTTTTACTCAGTATTATATCAACACAATCGCAAGTACGCCCTTCTAAATAATTTTGTATAATTATTTACGCAATCTAAACATATCCTTGTTTAGGACCTATGTACTACTAATTAAAGAAAATAAATGTTATAAATCATAAATAGTTAGACTTAGTTTATTTTAAAGATTTAAAACTGTCATTTGACAGGCGCGAAGGACATAGCGCAAAAGGCTTTCTCGAACATAACCAAAAAACGAACTCCTTGCAAAAATTCTGGTATAAATACGTTTATACACGTATTATTTTATTGGTTTTCATAAAAACACTTGGCGACTCTGATTTTAAATAAATTATCTTTAAATTAGTTACGTTTTAATTAATTTAAACTGGGTTTTAACCAAATTATTATTTGGTCCCCAGATTATTAAAACTTGAACAAAAATTAATTATTTTTACATAACTAATTTCAAAGCTCCGAAACATTATTATAAAAATCTTTTAAAATAATATTTTCTTTCAAAAGAAGCCTGACACGCAAACCAAGTTTGAAACGTATCGAATCTCAAGCCTCCCCGCGATATTCTCCCATATTACCACGTCACGTGTGCACAGCTTGTACTAAGCTACGGAGGGGAGCAATTCTTGGGGGTTACAAGGTGAATCTAAATGTATTAGGTCTCCCGAATTTTAATTATTTTTATTAAAAATGACATTTAGACCCATAAACAAGATTTGAACTAGTTGTTTGGTACATTAATACATTTTGTCCAACAATGATATTATACTCAAAATTCACGATATTTCAGACCGATCGTTTCGAAGGTATGAAAACATTTGAAACTCGAATATTTTTAGTAATTAACGTTTGAACCGTTATTCAAGTGTCTTTCTAAGCTAATTCTAAAAGTGTTTTTAATCTTTGCTCCTCGGTCCAATAATCAAGTATGATCATCTTATTAGATTTTATTTTAACGTCGGGGTGTAAAAATTGGGTGTCTACACAAACTTAATTGGTTAGAGTCCCACACTTATATATGTCATTTTTACTCTTTTTAATGAATTGATTCAAGTTCCAAGAACGAATCAACTCGCAAACTAATATAATAGGTCGAGAACCCGAACCTATAATTAAATGTATATATATAACTTATTTTCTTGCTAAATAAAACCCAACAAAGTTAATTATTTAAAAAAAAAAAAAATCATAAACCATCAATGGGCCATGATTGGTTTGTTTCTTAGAGCTTGTTAAATGAAAGAAGTAAAGAATTATAAATTTATTAAACCTTGTATGAATATGAATGAGGCAAAAGCAAAAAAAAAAACATATAGGATAAATTATTAAAAAAAATAACATTTCATTAAAATATTATAATGATAAAGTTAAAATATTGTAATATTGTATTGATTGAGAAAAAGAATCAAATAATATCAACTTTATGAGATATATTTTAACTAAATAAATTTATTAATTAAAATAGTAAAATATCTCTACTTTATTTTTTTTATAAAATCAAAACATTAAATACAAAAAATTATTTTATAATTTATTTGACATAATCTCAAGCAATCCACCTTTTTTATCTACCAATATATTGAATTCATAAGACCAATTTTTTAAATAACCCAAGTTCAAACAAGCTAATAGACAACGGTCTTATTAATAAAAATAAAAAATAAATAATAAAAAACAAACAGCTATACCCAGATTTTAAGTGATATGTATCCGTTGTAGCATTTAAAAACAACGGTCTTATTTCCTTATGTCAAACATGACCGTTAGATTATTCAATACTAATATTATTATATATTCATCTGCTTTCAAGTTATATTTCCATACAATCAAATTTCAAATCTTTCTCTCTCTATTCATCGGAAAATCAACCAAGCTACCAAATTTACAAGATGGGTCTTATCAACTCCGGCGCCGGCACCTCCCGCACTCAAAAGTTCTACCTTCTCTGTAACTACGCCTTAATAGGAGCATCTTCCAGCTGTATCTTCCTCACTCTCTCTCTTCGTCTAATCCCCTCTCCGATCGGATTCCTTCTCATCTTCCTCCACGTGTTAACCATCGCCGGCGCCGTCTCCGGCTGTGCTGCTGCATCAGGATCCGGGCGGCGGTGGTACGGAGCCCAGATGGTGGCGACAGTTGTGACAGCTATATTTCAAGGATCGGTGGCTGTTTTGAGCTTCACAGTAACGGATGAATTCTTGGGGAGATTGAATTCATATGTTAGAGAAGAAGAGGGGAAAATGATTTTGAAATTGGGAGGTGGACTTTGCTTTGGGATCTTTTGTTTAGAGTGGATTGTTTTGACTTTGGCCTTTTTCTTGAGTTATCGTTCTTTTGTGGAAGGTGGGAATGGGAATAATATGAATGGATCTGCTAAGACTGCTCCGATTAAGGATGATGAATTGACTAATTGGCCATGGCCTTTTCAAGTTTAGGTTGTAATTTATAAGCACTTTCTCTCTAAGTGTTTTTTATCAATGTTTGTTTGTGGGTTTTCTTTAATTATGTTATATTATTTGTATTAAATTGATGGATTGATCTTTCATTTTTTTTATACTTTTTATGTGTTTTTTTTACCAATTATTAATTATATATATATATATATATATATTAGACATAATTGGTATTTTCTTTTCATTTATTGTATCAAATTCTTAAATAATGAACAAAAAAACATGATTAAAATTATTAAAAGAAGAAGAAAGTTAAAAATTAAGAAATTTCGAGTGAAATTTGAGGAAATGATCCTCAAAAAGGCCTTAAATGCGGAAAATGCAACGCTTAAAAAAAAGCGTTTGGTGATTATTTTACTGTTTTTGGACGATTTTGCCCACGTCGGAGGTCGGAGATTGCGTGACGCAACCGGAATCGCGAGATTTTTTTTTTCGTCTCGCGATTGTGTGACGCAATTGGAGCATTTTCTTTCTAAAAAAAAATTCATAATTCACATAACCTCAGGTTGCGCGTGACGCAACTGGGGCATTTTCGTCCAAAAAAATAAAAGTGTCACCAGCGCATTAAAAATAATGCGCTGACACTTTCCTCAAATTTCCCGATTTCAAAGGGGCACCAAATATTTAAATTAATTTTTTACATGATAAAAAGAAATATTTTTTAATAATTATTTTGAATAGCCGAAAAAATATTCACCTAATTTTTAATTGTTGAACTTAGAAAAGAAGACTATATGAAAAAGATGATAAATGATTAAAGAAGATCCGTCAATCAAGATTATTAGCATTTTTTTTTTATTAATGGCTAATATGGCCTCATCAATATATACATATATTTAATTAAATATGAAACTATACTTTCTTAAGTGTAGAACTTTATTTTATTATTTGCATAATCAAATATTATTAGAATAAAGAAATTGATAACTTATCTTAATATCCCCTCAGAAATGAAAACATTTTGTAAAATAAATTTTGAACAAATATGAGATCCATTGAATTTCAGATGATCTTGAGATAGTGCAATGTTTCTTGGTTTTCCAAAAGATTATTGAATTGTCAAAATTTATACAAAAAGAAGTGATTTTCTAGTTGTTGGACAAGATCCCCAATTAGAATTTGCATAGTAATATTATTAATGAATTGAGACAATTATTGCACATCATATGCAATATCAGGTTAAGTATGGTTTAGATTAAGGAGTTTGCCAATTAGTCTCTAAATTTGTTTGGTTCAAAGATAGGATTTTACAATGCTTCATGCAATTTGACACTCTTAACTATAGGTTTTTTTGACATGCTTGCAGCCCATCAGCCCAACATCATCAATTATATTAAGAATATATTTTCTCTGCCACTGCCAATTTATTAAGCATTGAAATTTGTTCAATTCATTTTCTACTATTAACATATTATCAACATAAAAAAAAAAGTAAAAATATTATAGAATTATTTTAACATCTAATATATAATATATAAATAGTGATCATATTCTGGTTTTTTAAATTCCATTAGGCTTAAGTTTGAAAATATTTCGGCAAGACCCTTGTTTTGAGGCTGACTTTAGACCATAAAGAGCTCGTTTGATCTTTGGTTTTTTGGATTTTTATTGGGTTTTATCCTAAAAAACCTAGTTTGATGAAATTTTAAAAAAAACTAGTTTTTTCTTATTTAAAGACAAAAATGCCCTTAATTATTTCTCTCTCTGTTTAGAAAATAGTTAAATAATTTGGATAATTTTGGTATTTGATGGATAAAAAGAGGAATAAGATTGATGAAGTGATGGTTGAAATGATTGTTGGGATTTTGGATAAAATCTGGGTAAAACCCCAAAAACCACTAGATCAAACAAGGCCAAAGACTATTAGGTATTGTTCTTTACAAGTTTTTATTTTAATATTTATCAAAATCAATTTTTTAATCAATCACTTCTCACCAATCACATCACTCATTTCATTAACAAAAATACTAAAATACCCTCTAGTTTAAATTATTATTTTATATTTTATTTATATATATCAATACCTTTTAAGTCTTTTTACCAAAATTAATCATTACCTTCTCAAAATCATCACCCATCATCCATTTTTTTTCTCTCTTGTTTTTAAAAAATCGCCTTAAATTCTAAACTAACTGATTTTTCATATATATATATATATATATATATATATATATATATATATATATATATATATATATATATATATATATATATATATATATATATATATATATATATATATATATATATATATATATATATATATATATATATATATATATATATATATATATATATATATATATTCAAGAACTTCATAAAAGAAATGCATTGTTGATATTAATTTGGTGTAAAAATTCTCTTTTTAAAGATACTAAAGCTATTAATAACATGACACCTACATTTTGGACAACTATGCAAAATATTAGTTAAAGTCAATACCATATTTTTTAAAGTTGCTAAAGTTATTATTAGCTTTTGGAATGTCTTGTACTTTCCACGGCTAATTTCCATCGATGTTCTCCTTCATCCATGAAAGGAGTTTTTGTCGGATAAACCATGTCAATAATTTTCTTCGGATTTTCCCATTATTCAAGATAGCCTGTTACTTTAAAACAATGTTATTTAGTGTGACATTTCATTATACATCAATTCCAAACTTTATTATTGCGGTTTTGTTTTGCATATCCCCTGCTTACTCTTCTTAGAATTTTCTGCATTTGAATTTTCAACAAACATGTCAGAATTTTGTTACATATTTTAAATAATGATTTGTCTATTTTTTTCAATATTAGAGATTTGGGAGAGAATGATATTTTATTATTAGTGTGATACATAGGCTTACATTACAAAACTTTAATATATAATCTAAAAAATAACTAAAAATCTTGCTAATTAATATGAGAATTCTAACGTTTTGCTCATAATTGATTTAAAATAAAAATATAAGAAAATAATGTAATTTACTGTTAAGATTATAATATTATATACTTAATATGGTGGAGGTTACACCACATTATATTTAACACTCCTCTTAATATGTTGTCTAATTCTAAGTTTAGCTCGGAATTGTTGAACATCTCTCTTAGAGGTGCTTTTGTGAAAATGTCAGATATATGTTTTTTAGATATAACTCAAGTTGAATTTCTTTGTCTTACATTATTTGTAGAATAAATGATTTTTTTTAAAATTCTACATGCAAAAGTTTATAGCAAAAATCATATCTAAGATAGATATATTTGAGTAGAGAAATTGAAGACCAAAACAAAGAAAAAGAGATTACAAAACAAGAAGCCGCTGCCAATCTTATACATCCAGTGAGAGAATTAATGACCCTGACTATGTATATATACCATGTTTAACCTCATTAAATAAAACTATAACGTTATCCTTATTAAGGTATAGATTTTTGCAAATTTTCATGCAATTGACACCCTTATCATGGATATTTTAACAGGTTTACACCCCATAAGTCCATCATTAATAATATCCAAAATGTATTTTCTTTGGTTCACATTAATACCTCTGGTAGTATGTGCAATTTCGAGACCAATAGAAGTATTTAGCAATTCCAAGATCTTTTATTTTGAATTTTGAATCAATAGATCTTTTTAGTATTGAAATTTGTTCAACATCATTTACTGCTATTAAAATATCATAAACATATATAAGTAGAGCAGTAATATTTTTATTAGAAATTTTGATATACCGTATTCAGATTTCATAAATCCCATTTGATTTAAGTTTGAGGATATTTTAATATGCCATTGTCTAGAAGCTTGTTTAAGTCAATAAAGAATTTTATTTAATTTACAAACTTTTTTTAGAAGGACACTCAAGGACATCTGGTATCTTCGTGTAGATATTTTTTTGTTGTAAGATTTCCATGAAGAAAAGCATTGTCAATATTGATTTGGTGTAAAAACCATCTTTTTGAGGCAGCTAAGGCTATGATTAAATCTTACAGTCACATTCTTTGCTACAGGGGTATAACATTGATTAAAATCGATTCCATCTTTTTTATTGTAACCTTTGACTACTAGTCTTGCTTTGCACTTGTTTAGAGTGTCAATAACATTTAGTTTTGTTTTGAAAATCCATTTAGAACCAATTGTTTTTTTTCCTTTTGGTAAATCTGTTTTGATTTTGTGAAGTTTCTAGAAAACTATTTAGGGTTGAGGTTTGATCAATGTTGGATAAAAAATTAGTGTATTCGTTATCCTTAAAAATTGAGTTAAAATGATAAGTATTCAAAGTATACTTACTGAATTTTCTTGATGCTTCAACTTGGTTGACTAAAAAGTAATTCATCCAAGTTGGAGTATGTTTGATTCGAGAACTTTTTCTAAACGTTTGTTCAGAATTTACTTATTTCTCTAGGATTTGAGATTGTAAAAAATCATTTTGATTATTTGTCTCAAGGATGTATTCAAATATAGATGGATTAGATGTATCATTTATCGATGTTTAATCATTTTCAGATTCATCATTGGATGAAGTTGACATCTGATCTTAGTCTATGTTTGAGGACTCTGAAATTTTCATTCTATTTTTAAAAAGGAGTATATCATGATAAAATATCACATCCTGGGAAGTAGTGATTTCTTTAGAAACTAGTTCATAAACTAAATACCTCTTTTGGTTTGAAGGATATCCAACGAAAATACATCTTATACCTCTATCTTGAAATTTTGTTTTTTTGGGAATGAAAGAAAAACTATCATGACACCCCATAGCCATGATCTCCGCTTAAAATCAAAGCGTTTTTAGATGGAATCGAATCCATAACATTTTAGTCTCTTAAGCCGACTTTTATCACTGGATATCTTGGTGAGTTTTATTGGCAATGTATTTGTTATGTAACATAAACTCCCAAATACTTTAAGGTTATTATAATCAAAATCAGTTTGATACAACATAAAAAATGAAGCTTTCCATTTAGAATGAAAGTTGGCATCCTATTTATTAAGTATGTGGCAGCTAATAAAAATAAAAACCAAAATTTTATAGGAATGCTAGAGTAATCATTAACGATCTTGCCACTTATGTTAGATGTTTATGTTTGCGTTCTACAACACCATTTTTTTGTGGTGTGTAAACACAAGTTCTTTGGTGGACGATTCCCATATTTACAAAAAGTTGAATACATTTTGAGTTGATAAATTATGTGCCATTGTCAGTTCTAATCATTTTAACATTCTTTTGAAATTGGTTTTGGGTTTGAAGAAGACATTTTATAATTTTATAAAAAAACGAGTGATTTTATCTTTTAAGAGAAATGTTCAAGTACATCTTGAAAAATCATCTACAATTTTTAGCATATAGGTGTATTTGTTAGAGATATTTTTTTTATAGGGGCCCCATAAATTAACATGTATGAGATCGAATTTTTGTTTGGAAATGGAGAGACTATTTTGGAAAGGCAATCTATGAAAATTTTCTATTGGACAAGTATAACAAGGATGTACTTTATTTACTATTAATGGAAAAATCTTTCCTAGTACCTTGTTAGAAGGATACCCACATCTTTGATGCATCCTTCCAAAAACAGAAACATTATAAGAGTCTTCACTAGTTGTATTCATTCTCTCTATACTGGAATCACTTGAAACTAACAGGTTTCCAAATCTCTTTCCGATTTCACAAAAGTCATTTTTGTCATGGCCCTACATTATATAATTGTTTTCAAAGAAGGTACAAGTAATTTTTGTGTCTTTTATCAATTTTGCGACCGAGATGAAGTTGTATTTAAAATCCACTATAATAAGAACATCCTTTAGATTGAGTTCTTCATTTAAATTTACATTTCCAACTTCACTAAAGGATTTTGAAGTTTCATCTGCAAAGTATAAAAACTTATTTTGTCTTAATTTATTCATCTTTGTACATAACATTCTATTGTTACATATGTGGCTACTAGCACACGAGTCTTTTAGCCACGTATATTTTCCTTCTTCTAGGCAATTTAAACTCATACTTATTTCAGATACTGTAAAAGTATAAAAGTTAGCAAACTTACCTAATTCGAAGTCGATGTTCTCTCCTTTAGAGTTCGCTGCTCTAGATAGATTTCTTCTTGATGTCGCTGCTCCATTTGAATTTTCAGAAGCTTTGTCAGTTTGCTCCACCATGCTTTTGAGTAATTTTTGCATCATCTTGTATTCTCCTCAAGTTATCTCCATTGGTGCATCTTCATCATCAATGAAAGGAGTATTTGCTACATAAGTTGATACGTTTCTCTTCTTGGGGTTTTCCACCATTATGGGTAGCCCACAATTCTAAAACATTGATCTTTGATGTGTCCTTTCATCCTACAACGGTTACATATAATACATCACCTGACTTCCTAGCCCTTTCAAAATTTGCTCTAGTTGAGTTTTTCACCAACATAGTTGAGTGTTGTTTTTTATTTTGAATGTTAATTTTTTTTCCAACATTCAAAATCATTGTGAATTCTCTTTACACTAGTGGTAAGGGATCTATCATTAAGATTTAGTTCTTTATATTCTCAAAAGAATCATGGAGCCCTAACAAAAAGAGGTACAAATTATTTTTTTCATAATCCATCACCACTCCCTTTTTCAGCCTACATTATGTGTAGTTATCTATATTGCTTCTATCACAATCACACCTTTTACGTAGTTGTACATTGAGTAATTCATCCTAGTAAAGTCTAGTTCTAGAATAGTACTATTCTAAATCTTGATTTTCTTATTGTATGGTGTATATGTTCTTTCTCAATTGATATTGTGTTGGCCCTTTATTTCCTTCATAACGAGCCTTGATTTCATCCCATAATTCTTGTGAAGTGACAGTGCTTTGAAAGTGTACCTTATTTTTCTTGTCGATTGTATTCATTATCTAGGTCCTCACTATGGCATATGACATTCTCTATAGCGCTGTTTCTTTGGGATCTCCCAACATCTTACAAGAACCGTCAATTAAGCCAGTTTTCATCTTAGACAGAAGTCCAAGTCATATGCTCGTGCTCCATTCAAAGTAGTTAATTCTTGTAAGGATTATCGATGTGAAATGGTTGACTCTCCTCCATGTAGGTAGAGATGATCAGTGTTATCATGTTTCTTTTCTTCCATCTGAAAGTTGATCGCCAAAGAGTTGATTGGAAATTTCTCTCGGATTGAATTAGGGTTTCGTTCTTGCAGTCTCGTAGATGCTCTTGTTTGGAGATGATTTATGAATCTTGAACCTAGTTGTGTCGAGTGGCTCTGATACCATGTAAAATTCTATGTGCGGAAGTTTGTTGCAAGAATCAAATTTGAGATTGATCTATTTGAGTAGAGAAATTGAAGAACAAAACAGAGAAGAAAGATATTACAAAACAAGAAGCGATTGCCAATCTTATTCATCAAGCTAGAGAATTAATGACCATGACTATGTATATATACATATATAGTGTTTAACTTAATTAAAATAAAACTATAATGTTACCTTATACTTTATATGATTTTCCAATTAACTAATCAAATTTTAATTATCTTTAATAATTAAATTAAACTTGTTTTAACACTATACAATAATAGATAGTTAGAATAAATAAAAGATTTAATTAGAAATATAAATACTTATCTCAATAGAGTGTTATACATCGAGTTTAGTTGTGGTGAACTAAGTTCTTAGGCATAACAATTACAGAATTGTTGTCGTAGTACATTGCGACTTTCATTCTGACGATGACCGAGATCAACTAAAATTCTTCGAAGTTATATTATTTGTGAAGTGGCTAGTGATGCTTGTTAGGATTTGTATCTCCTAAATCCTACCAGCTTGAAAACAATCTGTAAAAACACCAGAAAGAAGAACACAAGAACACACAGATTTATAGTGGTTCACTCAAATTGAGCTACATCCACTTCAGCCACCACCAAATTTACTATGAAGAAGAAGAAGGAATACAGAGTTTTTGCCTCACACTTTATCTCTCTAGAATTCTATCTACACCATGTAAACCCTTAATAATTACATATTTATAGGGTAAACATTCAGGTAATAAACCTAAATAACTTTGGTCAGGCCCAAGCCCAAAACCAAAAAAAGATAAACCCAATAAACTCTAATTAACAATGTAGAGTTTATTATAAGTGTAGGCTCCATAACTCAACAATCTCCCACTTGGAGACTAACTTCATCATCTCTCGATCGGTAGTGGCTTTCCATTCGGTTTCTTAACGAAGAAGACCAACTGAAGTTGCACACAACTTTAGTTTCTCATTTGTCACAGCTTTCGTCAACATATCAGCTGGATTCTCACTCCCGGGAATCTTCTCAAGAGCTAATACTCCATCTTCTAAAGCTGACCGGATGAAATGACAACGAACTTGTATATGCTTCGTCCTGCCATGATAAACAAGATTCTTTGCCAAATGAATGGCACTCTGACTGTCGCATCGCAACACACTTCCCTCGTAGTCTTGACCCAATTCTCGCAAAAAAGGTTGTAACCACATCATCTCCTTAGCAGTTTTTGTCACAACAACATATTCTGCCTCACAACTAGAAAGAGCAACAATATTCTGCAATTTTGAAACCCAACTGATTGCAGTACCTCCCAGAGTATAAATGAACCCTGTTGTGCTCTTCCTACTATCAACATCACCACCATTGTCAGCATCAACATATCCTTCCAATCCCATATTAGACTTTCGAAAACACAAAGCAAGACCCGCACTTCCTCTTAAGTATCGTAGTATCCACTTTACTGCTTCCCAATGTTGTCTACCCGGATTGCTCATGAATCTGCTAACAACTCCCACTGCATGTGCTATGTCTGGTCTTGTGCAAACCATCGCATACATAATACAACCAATGGCAGAGGCATAAGGAACAGTTGCCATGTAATTTTTCTCCTCCTCTGTTGAAGGCGACTGATCTTTAGATAGTCTGAAGTGACTAGCTAAGGGGGTAGTAACTGGTTTTGCATCATACAAGTTGAACCTGCTAAGAACTTTCTTCACATATTCTTCTTGTGAAAGCTTGAGAACTTCTTCATCCCTGAAAATTCTCATCCCAAGGATTTGTTTTGCAGCACCCAAATCTTTCATTGCAAACTTTTCAGACAACTCTTTCTTGAGCTTGTTAATCTCATACAAGCTTGCTCCAGCAATCAACATGTCATTAACGTAGAGAAGAAGAATAATGTACGATTTATCAAACCTCTTGATATAGCAGCAATGATCAGCTTCACACCTCAAAAAATTGTTACCTTTCATGAAGCTATCGAACTTCTTGTACCATTGCCTTGGAGCCTGTTTCAAACCATACAGACTCTTCTGAAGCTTACACACAAGCTCATCTTTTCCTTTGATTTCAAATCCTTCTGGTTGTCGCATATAAATTTCTTCATCTAGATCACCATGAAAAAAAACATTTTTGACATCTATTTGTTGAAGATGAAGGTCTTCTTTCACAACCAAACTCAAAATAGTTCTAATTGTCATCAATTTAACTACTGGAGAGAAGATTTCATTGTAGTCAATACCTTCTTTCTGTTGAAATCCTTTCACAACCAACCTTGCCTTGTACCTCATGGTTTTATCATGTTCTTCTTTAATCATGAAGATCCATTTGTTGTGAAGTGCTTTCTTTCCCTTTGGTAGCTCAGTGAGCTCCCAAGTCTGATTCAACATCAAAGAGTCCACCTCATCTTTCATCGCAGACTCCCACTTAACCGATTCATCAGATTGTATTGCTTCCTCATAGCATTCATGTTCACCTCTATCTGTCAAAAAGGTATAGTTTAGAGATGGAGACCACCTCTCAACTGGTTTTCGATTCCTTGATGATCTTCTCAACTGTATAACCGGTGTTTGCTGATTTACCTCTAGGGCCACGTTCTCAACGATTTCATCTTCAACAACACATTGTTCTTCTTCGACAACCGGTATATATTCAGCTGAAAATTCTCTCAAATCGACTGTACAAGTCTCTTCCAACTTGGAATCACCACCTGATGTCTTCCCAACACAATCTTTGTAGAGAACCTGTTCATTGAAGATAACATTTCTGCTACGAATGATCTTCCGATTTTGATTATCCCAGAAACGATAACCAAACTCGATATCACCATAACCAATGAAAAAACATTTATTAGACTTTGGATCAAGCTTGCTCCTATCACATTCATTAATATGAACATATGATAAACATCCAAACACTTTCAAATAAGAAAGGTTTACCTTTTTATTGCTCCAAGCTTCTTCAGGAATTCTGAATTCAAGAGGAACAGAGAGTCCCCTGTTTATCAAATAGGCAGCAATATTAATAGCTTCTGCCCAGAAGGTTTTAGGCAGCCCTGCATGCAATCTCATGCTTCTAGCACGCTCGTTCAATGTTCGATTCATTCTTTCAGCTACTCCATTCTCTTGAGGCGTTCGGGGAATAGTCTTCACCATACTGATCCCATTCTCAGCACAATACTCTTTGAAATCTGAATTGATATATTCACCTCCGTTGTCGGATCTCAAGCACTTAACTTTCTGATTTGTTTCATTTTCAACCAAAGCCTTCCACTTCTTGAAAATAGCAAATACTTCAGACTTGTGCTTCATAAAGTAAACCCATACTTTTCTTGTTGAATCATCTATAAAAGTCACATAGTAGTATGATCCTCCAATAGAAGAAACAGGTGCAGGTCCCCACACATCAGTGTGTACCAACTCTAGTCTTTCTTTCTTGAGCTCCTTCCTAGTTTTTAAGAAACTTACCCGTTTTTGTTTTCCAAGAATGCAGTTTTCACATAACTGATTTTCAACAGACTTCAGTTCTGGAATCTGTCCATTCTTCAAAAGAATTTTCATCCCTTTTTCGCTCATATGGCCCAACCTGCAATGCCATAGCTCACTGTTCTTCGAGTCATCAATTACAGCAGCAACTGTTTCTCTGCAAGTTGAAGTCGTGTATAACGTTCCAGTTTTGTGACCTCGAGCAACAACAATTGCTCCTTTAGTCACCTTCCATGCACCATTTCCACAACTGAAATTGTGACCTTCTTCATCAAGTTGTGTAACAGAGATCAAATTGCGCATTAAACCTGGAATGTGTCTCACCTTATTAATCTTCCAAATAGAACCATTTGCCATCTTCAATTTGATGTCACTAATGCCAACAATATCCAGTGACTCACCATCTGCGAGATAAACTTTCCCACAGTTTTCAGCCACATAATTCTCCATTAATTCTTTGTGAGCAGTGGTGTGGAAAGACGCTCCTAAGTCCAAAACCCATGAATCTATCGGGCTATCAACAGACAGAAGTAACGCATCAGTGACAGATTCTGTAACAACGTTGGCTGCATCATTTTTATCATCACCGTTTTTCTTCGGTGCTTTGCAGTTCCTCTTCAGATGACCCTGTTTACCACAATTCCAACACTCAAATGTCCTCCCAGACTTGGACTGACTCCTCCTGCTCCTTGACCTAGATCTGCTCTTACCTCGGTTGAAATTTCTATCATTACCTCTTCCCCTGTTTTCCACATTCAGAGCAGAACCTTTGAATGTTTCACCAGAATCAATTTTACGAACCTCTTCAGCAAGAATACGATCTCTAACTTCAACAAATTTCAGTTTAGCATTTCCAACTGAATTACTAATTGCTGCCCTCATAGGTTCCCAACTATTTGGTAGAGATGCTAACAAAATCAGGGCACTAACTTCATCCCCAAAATCAATCTCAACAGATAGCAATTGATTCACAATTGTATTGAATTCATTCAAATGAGTAGTGACAGAAGTACCATCAATCATTCTTAAGTAAAAGAGTCTTTTCATTAACTGTACCTTGTTGTTAGCAGATGGTTTCTCATACATATCAGAAAGAGCTTTCATCAGACCCATGGTGGTCTTCTCCTTTGCTACATTGTGAGCAACCGTCTTGGCTAGCGTCAATCGGACAACTCCTAAAACCTGTCTATCAAGGAGTTTCCATTCAGCTTCATCCATCTTCTCTGGTTTCTCACTCAAAGGAACATGAAGCTTCTTTCCATAGAGATAATCTTCAATCTGCATTCTCCAGAAGGCATAATCTGTCCCATCAAATCTTCCAATCCCATGTCCTATACTGTTCTCACTTGCCATTGTTTCCAATTCTCAGATCTAGCCTATCTGCTCTGATACCAGTTGTTAGGATTTGTATCTCCTAAATCCTACCAGCTTGAAAACAATCTGTAAAAACACCAGAAAGAAGAACACAAGAACACACAGATTTATAGTGGTTCACTCAAATTGAGCTACATCCACTTCAGCCACCACCAGATTTACTATGAAGAAGAAGAATGAATATAGAGTTTTTGCCTCACACTTTATCTCTCTAGAATTCTATCTACACAATGTAAACCCTTAATAATTACATATTTATAGGGTAAACATTCAGGTAATAAACCTAAATAACTTTGGTCAGGCCCAAGCCCAAAACCAAAAAAAGATAAACCCAATAAACTCTAATTAACAATGTAGAGTTTATTATAAGTGTAGGCTCCATAACTCAACAATGCTGAGATATACTCGACTTCAATGGATGATTGTGCAAAAATTTGTTGTTACTTGGATAACCATAAAAACATCGTTGAACCCAAACAAAAAGTAGTATCCCGATGTGCTTTTCATATCATCTAAGGATCCACCAAAATCCCTGTCACAATAACCGACAAGGTTAAGTGTGTGATTTTTCTAAAATCTCAGACTGAGGTTGGTTGTTCCTTGGATATAGCATAAGATATGTTTTGATGTACCGGTGTAGAAATGGTTTGGTCTCTACATAAATCTTGAAAGAAAGCTTGCAACATACATGATATTATGTCGGGTTATTTTAAGATATAGTAATTTACCGATGAGGCTACAGTAATGAGTGACACCTACTACTTTTCCTCCATCTTCTTTCTTTAATTTCACCCCATAATGAGTGGTGTAGAGACGGGATTATATGAACATGTTGAATTTCTTTAAAATCTTTTATGTAAACATCTTTTAAAAGATAAAGACTGTATCTTCTTCTTGATAGATCTCCATTCCCAAGAAATGTCGAAATAAACCCATATCGCTCATTTCATACTTTTAAGTCATGTCATCTTTAAACTCTTCGATCATCTTCTTATTGTTTCTAGTGAAAATCAAATCATTAACATACATAGTGACTATAAAAATATCTATACCTTGTCTTTTGACATACAAGGTTGCTTCAGTCTTACTCCTCTCGAATCATGTTCGATTGAAGTAGTTGTCAATCTCACTATACTAAATGCGAGGAGCTTGTTTTAGTTTGTATAACGCTTTTTGAAGCTTGTAGACCTTATATTTTTTCCTTTACGAATGAAGTCTTGAGGTTGATCTACATACACTTTTCTTTTAGTTCTCTATTAAGGAATTTTGACTTGACATCGAGTTGATAAAACTTCTATCCTTTGTTGGATGCGAGTGCATTTATAGCTCAGATTGTGTCTATCCAAGTTACTAGGACAACTGTCTCCCCGTAGTCAATTCCTAGATTTTGAGAATAACCTTTCCTAACAAGTCTTGCTTTATTCCTTTGAATGAATCTATCCGTGTTATGTTTGACTTTGTAGATCCATTTGATACCTATGCATTCTTTGTCGATTTTCTTGTCAACGAGCTTACATGTCTGATTGTTTGTGATCACATGGATTTCCTCCTCCATTGTTTTTCTCCATGATTAATCTTTGATTACTTCTTCAATGATTTTAGGCTCAACTGAACAATAGTTTCATGTAACATATATTTTTTTTATTGACCTATACCTCTTTAGAGTTAAGCTCGGGGATAATGAGTCTGATGAAGTCAGAAGATTTGAGTTACGACTTTCTTTATTGAGTTGATCTAAGCTTGGATCTGCTGTACTTGACATTACTAAAATATGTTCATCATTGTCAATGATGATTAGAACGTCATTTTTATCAACTTTGTTTTCTTCCCAATTCTACAAAGAATTTTCATCAACTTAAACATCTCGTCTGATAATAAATTGACCTTCTCTTAGGTTAAATAGTCTATAGTATTTACTCATGGTACCACAAGCAACAAAAATACATCTTTCGCTTGATTCGTCAAGTTTACTTCGTTTCACTTTTGGAAATAAAGAATAACACATACTTCTGAATACTTTGAGATGCTTCACCGATGGTTTTCTACTACTCAATGTTTCAAACAGAGTGTTATTTAGTAGGGTTGTTGTTGGACATCGATTGGATAGGTAAACGACACTATAAATTGCTTCAGCCTAAAAGGTTTTGGGTAAACCTTTCTTGTGAATCATTGATTTTTTCATTTCAATGATCGTCTGATTTTTCTCTCAATAACACTGTATTATTGAGGAGTGTACCTTACTGTTAATTGTTATTGTACTCATTCGCCTTCATAAAACTTGTGAAATTCCTTAGAAATGTATATATTCCTTGCCTCTATCACTTTATAGAGTTTTGATAAAGTATCCACTATGTGTTTTAACGAGATTCTTGAACTTTTTGAATATTGTAAGTACTTCGGATTTTTATCTCATAAAATAAACCCAAGTCATACAAGAGTATAGTCATCAATGAATAGAACAAAATACATATTTTGAGCATGGAAAGGGAGTCCATTGGTCCGCAAACATCAGTGTGGACAAGTTCCAATTTTTCTTTAGCTCTCCATGATACTCCTATAGAGAAAGGGAGTTGATGTTGCTTTCCGAATGCACATCCTTCACATACGTGTTAGTTTTATTCAATGCGAGAAAGTCTTTTGCAACATACTTTTGTCAGAAAACTCCTTGAGACTTTGAAAGTTGAGATGTCCAAGTCGTTGATTCCATAATATTGAGGTTCAATTATTCGAGATAGAAACTCGATGAGCTTTTAAATCAGCATAACTGATGTTGAGAGAGAAAATTTGATAGACCGTTTCGATCTTAATGAACACATTTGACTTATCTTCTATCAAAATACACTTATTGTTATGAAGTAAAGCTTATACTCATCTCCCACCAATTGTCTAAGGATGAGTAAATTTTGGATCAAACTCGACACACATAATAAATTGTTAATACAACTCGCTCTTTCCTTTGTCTTGATGGAGTTCCTTCCAATTCCTTTTGATATCACTTACTCTCCATTCCCGAATTGAATAGTGACATTGAATCTTTTTTCGAGCTTAGAAAAGATTTCTAAGGTTGTCATCATGTGGTTACTACATCCATTGTTTAATAACCATTCTCCTATCTCCTTGTTACTAGTTATGTGACACACATAGAATGTATTGTGTGTCTTCTGGGCTGTTTTATTTGCCTAATCCTGACTTGCTTGATGAGTATTTCCATTTCGGCAATCTTTGACGAGGTGACCAAATCAATGACATTTGTTGCATATAGATTTACCTTTGAACCAACAATCATTCTCAAAGTGGTTTGGCTTATTACAGTTATTACAATTTGATGAGTTTTATTTTCTCTTGCTTTTGAGCTACTTCCACGTTATGCTCTTGAATATCTTCCACCTTTTGACTAGTTAGAACTCGAATTATCATCTTGTTCGTTTTGCTAGTATTGAACTTTGACTGAAATGAACTCTTTATCTATTGGCTTTTCAGAGTGTCTAGACAATTGTTGCTCAATAATTCTAAGGACGACTTCACTTCTTGAACTGTGAGTGTTGACAAATCCTTTGTTTCTTAATGACGGTTATGATGATATCGTATTTCTCTATAAGACATATGAGAATCTTTTGCACAACTCTCTAGTATGTGACTTCGTCACCGTGAGATTTTATCTAGTTGACTAAATAAAAATTTTGGTCGAGAACTCCATGAGAGTCTTTGTCTCATTTATTTTGATATTTTCAAATTCTCTGAGTAGTGATTGTAGCTTAATTTCTCTCACTTTCACATCTCCTTGAAATTCACTATGCAAGATCTCTCACGCCTCTTTGGTTGTATCGACACACATGATTATGAGAAAGATTGTTTTAGTGACTTCTCTTTGGAGGATTGAAAAAGCATTTTTTTGGGAAAACAACTTAGTGCCATTTTATTAAAAAACCCAAAAGAGGGAAAAAATACAAAAGTTTAAGATTGGATCTAGACAATTTCTAGATTTGACAATGAAACAATAATTGAATTACAGACAACAACAACAATCAATTAACGCCTATAGCGTTTTTACTTTGATTCTAGTTGTGACTTTCTCAAACGAAATATCTCATATCTGGCAGAGCTTTCTATTCTCTTCATTCCTTTCGATTCCTCTCCAGGATTGAATAAGTGAGTTTCTATCTAAAGTTATATCTCTCTAAATATCTTCAGTAGTTCTATTTCTTCCACTATGATTTCTTGAATTTATTTCTTTCCAAATATTGTAGATTACTACTCCAAAGGCATTTCAGCATACTTATATAGAATGATATTCCTTTTGTTTTATTATTCATCCACTCTTGGATTTCTTCCCATTTTCTTGAAAAGTTTATGATGTTAATGTTTGCAGCATACCTCCTCCAGATTTATATTACAAAAAGCATTTTCCAAATAAATGGATTGAAAAAGCGTTTGCGTTGGCTTGTCGGGACCTCTTTGGTTCCTTCAGGTTGAATTTATTGAGTTTGGTTTATTACTATAGCTCATTCACTCCATTCTCCATAATCTCCCATTGGTTAAGTGATCAAAAAATAGTCTTCATATTTATATACCAGAAATTGTTGTATTCGTCGTTAAATTCTGGAATGATATGGTTGATATTTGTTGAGGCCATGAATCTAGATAGATTGATAGAAGGCTTTGATGGATTGAAAGAAACTTGTAGGATTGGATAGATTAGTAGAAGACTTTATTGATTGGAAAACCTGAAGACTCTGACACTAAATGTTAAAATATTTTGAAGAGAGACTTTGAGAGAGATAGTATTTTATTATTATTTTGATACTTAGGCTTGTATTATAAAGCCTTAATATATATACTAGAAAACAACTACAAAAATCTTGTTAATCAATATGAGAATTTTAACGCTTTGCGCATAATTGATTTAAGAATAAATTTAATTGATTGTTAAGATTCTAATAATATATAATCAATATGGTAGAGGTTACACCACATTAAGTTTAACAAAAAAATTTGTAGACGATTGATAAATGATCCATCATCAGAATTGAGTACTTAAATGTTTTTAGAAAAATCATCTAGACCGAGTAAAAAGAGGGATAGATTATTCTTTTAATGATCAATGTTCACTCCCTTTTCCAATCTACATTCAACACAATTCTTACTATTCTTATTGTAATCATACTTTCTTTGTAGTTCTAGATGCAAAAGTTCATCCCAATAAAGTTTAATTCTAAAGTAGCATTCTTCCAAATTTATGTTACCTTGTTGAATTGTATAAATAGTTTTTTCTTAACTGGTATTGTGTAAGTGTTAGGATCGGGATCAACAATAGAGACTAGGGTCTGACTATGTTGAACGCTTACATATACTTCGTTTGATATTAAATCTGTTAGAAGTTAATATCTGTTTCTATTCTTCGCAAGTCCTCACAAACTCTTGAACATAGTTCAAGTGCGGAAATGTTTGTTTCGACTTGAAGCAATACAACATGATTAGAATGATGCGATAGAAAGGAACACAAGACACATAAGATGTTTATGGATGTTCGGAGTAAAAGCTCCTATGTCACCCCTTCTTCTCAACCTTGAGAAGGATATTCACTAGAAGATTTAATTAAATACAACACTTGTATAAACCCAATCGAACAACTAAGACTTATTTACTGCCTGTTTTCGAACTCCTAGCACACTCACTTTGTTGAGCAAAAATAGATTCTGTCAACTTACAATGTTAACCAACTCACACAGAATAACTATTATTATAATACACTTTTAACACTCTAACACACTTTAAGGCTTGTGGAACTTTGAGAGCTTGAGAGAATTGTGAATAACAATTGATAGTTCAAGGATTCATAAATCTTGTTGTCTCAAAGGTAAAATCAGATTGTTAAGCAAGTTGTCCTTGGTCTTCTTAAGTAGGCAGATGTCAACGGACATACTTTTTGCTCAACGAATTTATCTGCTTCATAATACATCTGTCTTAATCTTGATTGGTTGAGTTCCAAAAAAGTATATCAGGGAGGATCCCCTTTGATCTTGTCTATACTTGGATGATAATAAGTCAAGATGTTCATTAATGGAATTATGATTTTCGAGGAACGTATATCTCAGAAATTTTGACTTGTCTTTGGTTCTTTTAACATAACTCTACTGCTGCCAAAAGATCTTCATCAGTCTTTGCACAAATATGGAAAAAAAATACTGGAGACATGTAAAGATGTCTTCTGATAATACTAGAAGCGTTCTAATGTAGCACCGAAATGGTAAAGTACCATACGCGCTCCAATGTAACACCGATTTTATTGAAAAACAGATTTCAATAAAATATCAGACGTGCTTCTTATATAACACCGATGCTATATAATACCGGGAGCATGTTTACAAAATGCCGATCTTGCATAAAATACCGGATGGTTTTGTAAAATGCCGAACTGATATAAAATCGAATACGTGCACAAACTACCGGAGGCGCTTATTATATAAACCGATTATATAATACCGAACGCATCTTCACAAAATACCAATCTTGTAAAATACCGGATACGTGTTTACAAAATGCCGATCTGCTAAATACCAGATATGTCCCTTATATAAAACCGATGCATAAATAACCGGCTACGCTTCAATGTAATACCGGAGAGCACATAAGTCGGGCGCGCTTCATAAAATACCGATCTTTTATAGAATACCAGATACGTGTTTGTAAAAAGCCGATCTTTGAGAAATACCGGAGACTTATAATACCGAATGCGTGTTTATATAAAAAAATCGATTATATAAACTACCGAATGCGTCTCTGTATATAAAAATCCGAAGTTTGCAAAAATATCGGGCAATATTTTCTTTCCGGCTTTTTTTAATCTACACAAGATTAAATAAACACAATTAAGTTCTTATTCATTAACACTAATAGTTGATTAACTATTTTGACTTAATAGTAAGAGTACTTTAAAAGTGTACTTTGTTTCTCTTGTCGATCGTGTATTCATAATTCAGATTCTCACAATCGCATCCACTATTCTTCAAAGTACATTTTTTTGAATCAATAGGTATCTTACAAGAACCATCAATGAAGCATGTCTTCATCTTATCTAGAAGTCCAAAACGGATTCTAGTATTCCACTCAAAATAATTCATTCTCGTGAGAACCGTAGTGGTCAAAATGGCCGAGGATGCTTCTCCTCCATGCAAAATATAGGATCTGTGAAGAGCAATTATTGAAGAATCATAAGTTATTTCTTCTGGGATCGAATTAGGGTTTTGATCCATTGATCATTGAGTAATTATCGTTCCTCCTTGAGTGATTGGTAAATCTGAAGTGTGGTTAATCGTAGGCTTTGATGCCACGTAGAAACAAATTGCGGATGATCGATCAATCGAACAAGTTAACAAATCTCAAAGTATTCAAGAAAGAGGAAGAAGAATAGAGAATTAGTGCTAAAGAAAAAAATAACTTATCTTTTATTAATGGATTAATTGTCTCATCAATATATACAATATCTATCAATTACTTATATATTATAGTCTCTATACTTTATACATTTATTTAAGAGAAGTGATAGGGGAAGAGAATTTGAGAAAGAATGAGGGAGTGAATGACGTGTGACCACATCACTGACTGCAAAAATGATAAAGAGTGAGGAGAGAGAGAAGAGAGAGAATTTTTTTTTTTAATTTCTCATTGAATCAAATTAGCCATGTAATTTCCTCTTCCAGTCATTTCTCTATATTTAAATAGGTAAGTATACTTTCTAATAAGATCATCTCCAACCCACCTGCAAACTCAACTCCATTATAGGTTTTAACCCTCCAACCTACCTGCAAACTCAACTACATTTTTGGTTTCCTGCAAAATCTCTCTCCTCCAAACCTAAATATGTAGGGACACTGTTCACATACTAAATTTTTTTCAAAACTTTCATTTCAGTCCTTTTAGTTCGTTTTTAATTAATTTATATAACTTATTTATATTTTAATTTTTATATATTTTAATTTCTTTAAATGTTTTATTTATTTTATAATTTATTTATATTTTAATTTATATACATGTTTAATTAATGATAATTTTAATTTGTTTATATGATTAATTTATATTTAAATTTGTTTATATTTATATTTAAATTTGTTTATATTTATATTTTATATTTTTTATGTATTATAAATTTATAATAATAAACAATATTGATAAAAAAAATAATAAATAATGAAAACAATTTTAATAAAATAAAACATGTAGAAAAACCGAAAAAATCATCTATTTTATGTGTGGAAAGTATGTTTTAATAAGGTTTGTTTTGTTGTATTTTTTTTCTTGTAAAATGTAATTTCTGTTTATTTAATAATGTTTAATTTTTTTATGCAGTTGTATAAATTATTAATTTATAATTAATTTTATTAAAAAAATATTAATTTAACAAAAATTTAAAAGTAATTAATAAGTTGTTGTAAAGTTATGGGTTTAATTTGTAATTTTAGATAAATATATAGATAATATTGAAAAAAATAAAAATTATTATAAAAAGGAATATTCTGTGAATTTGAGTTTCAGTTTTTGAGTTGGAGATGAATTACTGTTTAATGAGATATTTACTGTATTTTAGTTTGAGAATAAGTATTTAGATTGGAGATGACCTAAGTGCATAACTTTATTTGATTCGCTATCTAAGAAATATTATTAGAATAAAGAAATTAATAATTTATAAAAAACACTTATTTCAATAATAAATAAAATATTTGCTTGAATTTTTTAAATTAAAAACTAGTTTGATAAGTGAAGGACTGTAGATAAAATTGTGATAATTTTTTATTAACACGATTTCAATCACTTATTTTGAGCTAAAGAGACTAAAATTTGAATAGTTGTGAAAATTTTCATTTCTATTTTTTATGTTAAAAGTTATAGTATAAATATATTTATTCCTATAATAATTTAAAATATTTATATAAACAATTACATTATTTTAATTATATCTATTCAGGATGAGGATTGGAACAGGCAAAAAAATTATCAACCCTACCCCGATCTCAGGTCAAAAGTGGGAAAATTCATTCCAATCCATTTAGATCGGCTTGGTGTTTGTTGGTGTGGTTTTTAATTGTCGTCTTTGCGTGTAACCAGCTATTTTTCTTTGGTTTTTAAGTTTGAGTCTTATAATTTTTGGTAGTGTTGGTATATATAGTTTCTTGTGAAGTATAAGTGAGATTATTTGGTGATGCCGAAGTACTTGACTATTTATTGTGAAGTTTGGATTGAGAATCAATATAACAAATTTAAATTTGGGTAATCATGAATTACAATGTTTATAATCTTCAAATTCTTATCCATTATAATGCTTTATTAAGATGATTTCTAACATTCATTAGGGAAAGTCTTTGAATTATGTCTAGAATTAATTGCTTTCTCAAAATTATGAGCATGATAAATTGTTGGGCAAGTGCTTGTTTTTATTTTGTGTTTTAATTACTTCATTATTATTATTATTATTATTATTAATAATAATAATGTAATTTTGTGACGACTCTAATCATTTTTTTTTTATTATAAATGGATATTGAACAACCGTCCCGAATTCAACTTGGCGCTACCCTAGGAAGTGAAATTTGATCCTCTACCAAATATCTCTGCTCCCATGTTCCCTCCCATAGAGGTTAATCAAGTATAGTAGAGAAATTTGGTAACATAGGATATGCTCTGCTAAGAAGTTGCTATCCTAGAATTTGATTAGGAAGAGAATAGTTTAAAATATACCAAGTAAAGAACTCCTAATCTAACCCGCTAGAGTTCTAAAGTTTGAACCAGTAACCATTAACCAAAATGGTAATATCCAATATCCAACTAATCTAACACTTAAAATATTGTTCAAACCTCTTCAGTCACTCGTATTCAAACATAAGCCAAACAATATATATTTTGTGTTTTATTTTGTTTTTAAAACCATATAAGTTTATAAAAAAAAAAACTAAAGTTCAAACTCTTTGAAAATAAACTATAGCTTGTGATTTCATCACATACAACAAACATACTTTATATAGAGTTTGTCGACAAATGTGTTGCAGATGTTTGAAGCATCATAAATACACTCAAACATTCATTATTGTTCTCAAATAAGATACATTTTGCAAATTAAATGATATAAATTATAAAAAAAATTAGTCAAAAATAAAAAGTTTATACAGAATGCAAGCTAAAAGTTGAAATGAAAGCAACTATTATTTATATTATTAAGAAGAAAAAACTTAGTCTTGACTAATATAGAAAATTTGTTTTATTTGATTCTCTCTCTTCACCTTTTCTCTCTATCTTCTAAGATTGGTACTTCTATTTTAGGACCAAGAGATAAAAGAATGGTAAAGATTAATTAAAGAAGACATGAGTGGTTGAGAAAGTAATTGAATTCCAAAGAACAAGGGAACAAAATGAGTTTATTGCGGAGGTGAAAGGGAGAGAAAGAAAATCATTGCTTCCTTTTCTCGTTCTCAAACACTTCTATATGAAGGGGAATAAGAAACAACAATAACAAAGCAAGTAGAAAATCATCCACCATAATTGATCTATCAACATGATGTCCACTAACGGTGGGTCGAGAATGTCGACTTCTACTCTACTCTTCTTCACGTTTACTTGCATTCTTGCTTTTCTAGCAGGTCTAGCTAGGGCAGAAGACCCTTACTTGTTTTATACATGGCATGTAACTTATGGCACCCGATCACCCCTCGGAGTCCCCCAACAAGTAATTCTCATCAACGACCAATTTCCCGGTCCCAAGATCAATTGTACTTCCAACAACAATATTGTCGTTAATGTTTTTAACCAGCTCGACGAGCCATTCCTACTATCGTGGCACGGTATTCAACAAAGGAAGAATTCGTGGCAGGATGGGACATTAGGTACTATGTGTCCCATCCCCGCGGGTACCAATTATACCTATCATTTTCAGGTATATATGTATTTTTATTCAGGCTTAACCAACTTAGATATGTATACTTTCTAACATTAAAATATACCTACTTCTTTATACTTGTTTATGTGTATTAGGTTAAGGATCAAATAGGAACTTACTTCTACTATCCTACCACTGCCCTACATAGGGCTGCCGGGGGGATGGGTCCTATCACCGTGTATAGTCGTCTCTTGATCCCGGTTCCATTCGATGAACCGGAGGACGACTATGTTTTCCTCATTGGTGATTGGTTTCTCCAAAACCATAAAGAGTTGAAAAAGCACGTAGACGGTGGCAAAACCCTACCCCACGTGGATGGAATCCTCATCAACGGTAAGACGGGTAGTAGCAAGGGAAACCAACCGATGTACACGATGAAGCCGGGGAAGACATATCGTTATAGGATGTGCAACATAGGATCGAAGCACTCCATCAACTTCCGAATCCAAGGGCACGACATGAAGCTAGTTGAGCTCGAAGGCTCCCACACCATCCAAAATAGTTATGATTCTCTAGATCTCCATTTAGGTCAATGCTACTCGGTTCTTGTAACGGCTAATAAGTCGCCCAGGGATTACTACGTTGTCGCTTCTACCCGGTTTAGCAAGAAAGTTTTAACCGCAAACGCTACAATACGTTACGAGAATGGAAATGGAGCCCCGGCTTCGGAGAAATTGCCACCAGGGCCACCTGGAGGCTCGGCTGGCGTCGCATGGTCGGTTAACCAGTTCCGCAGCTTCAGATGGAACCTGACGGCTAGCGCAGCCAGGCCTAATCCTCAGGGATCGTACCATTATGGAAAAATACCCATCACAAGAACCATTAAGGTGGTGAATTCGTATGGAACTTCTGACGGGAAGTTGAAGTTCACTGTCAACGGGATATCTCACGTAGATGGACCGACCCCGTTGAAGCTTGCCGAGTATTTCGGAAAGGCGGATAAGGTTTTCAAGTATGACCTAATGGGAGACAATCCTCCATCGGATAAGGAAAAAATAAAGGTTGCCCCCAATGTCGTAAACGCCACATGGAGGAATTTCGTAGAGATCGTATTCGAGAATCA
This sequence comes from Impatiens glandulifera, assembly GCF_907164915.1. Lineage (NCBI taxonomy): Eukaryota > Viridiplantae > Streptophyta > Magnoliopsida > Ericales > Balsaminaceae > Impatiens > Impatiens glandulifera. The sequence goes on from NC_061866.1 coordinate 30,647,811, forward strand.
CGAGACTAGCATTCATTCGTGGCATCTCCACGGGTTCTCATTCTTTCCGGTCGGGTAAGCAAAATTTAAACATAAGCACGAACAAAAACATTTACAAGAAACACATCTTTATCTTCAAATACTTTTTTGTTTTTCTTTAAACTAGTGTTTGTTTATTTATACCCTATATATGCTGTTGAAATTAACGGTGCATACTTTATAGAATCGAACCGGGGAAGTGGAGTCCGGAAAAGAGGAAGAATTACAACTTGGTGGATACGGTTAGTAGGTATACTATTCACGTTTATCCAAAATCGTGGGCAGCAATCCTTTTAACATTCGACAACGCTGGAATGTGGAATGTGAGGTCAATGCAAATTGACAGGCAATATCTCGGGCAACAATTTTACGTGAGCGTACTCTCGCCCGAGTTGTCTCTTAGAGACGAATACAACATATGGGATTTCGTCGAGTTATGTGGAATCGTCAAGGGTTTGAAGAAGCCGATGCCTTACTGGATTTAAATAAATAATTAAGAGATTGAGCAATCTCGAATATATATTTTAGAATAGAGTTAATACAACTTTTGCATAGATGCTGAGTTGTGACATTTATTTAAATATTTCTGTTCAATTAGAATGTGAGAAGAGATGTAGGTAGCTATTAGCTACCAAAATTGGCTTAAGCCATAGTCTCTTCATTTGTTTTGTAATCTTTTATAAGTTTAACTTATGTAATAAAAATGCTTTACTTTTTTCCTTTGACAAGTAAATGTACCTCTTTTCATGATATAAATGAGAATTATATATAATATGTTACATGAAATGATTTTTTCTAACTAAATGTTTACAAATCCATGAAACTAATAAGTCTAATTAAGTCATATAGAGATGTCATTGATATAGTAGATAAATAAGTTAATCTAATTTCTAGTAATATATATACTTCTCATTTTATGTTTTCTTATTTATTAGTTAGTATTTAGTGGATTAATTATTATGAGAAAAAAAAGTACTAACTCCTATATCTTCAGATAAAACAATTTGTTTAGGCTCATTGTGTTTGCTTGTTTTTTTATTTTTAGGGATAAATTAGTTATAATGAAGTTCGTACTTTGATATTTTATGTTGGGTTAATATTAGACATCTTTCAATAAAAATAAAATAATAAATGGTGATGCTATGAAGGTCTCTTAAATACATTTTTTTTCATTTTCATTGAAAAACTAATAAGAGAACCTAATAAAACCTACATTAAGAGCCGTCAATTTTTTTTTTTGAAAAAATAGAGCTGTTAATTTGGGTTAGGCTCGTTGGGTTGGCCCGCCCCGCCAAACAATTTAGATGGGTTGTATTGAAATATTAACAACCCATTTGGAAGTGGGCCTACACAGACTAGCCCGTTCGGGTCGTGGGCCTAGGAGGGTCGGGCTTTGGTTGCCCCCACAGTTTGGCAAAAAAAATCTAATCTGATTTATAGCCTTATAGTTAAGGCATATGCCGCATAGCCCTAATTTTTTTCTCTCCCTATCAGCACTACATCAATCAATATTCAATACTTCGCCCATCGACCGCCAACTACTTATTTATTCCGCCTTTCTTTTCTTCGATCTCGCCTTCAAAGGTTCGTGGATTCTTGGTTCCAGACTGCAGCAGTCAGTACTCAATACGACGTCCATTGGCCACCGACTACTTATTTGTTTCGCCATTCATCTTTTCGTTCTCGCCTTCAAAGGTTTGTGGATTCAAACTTGGTTTCAGTTCTAGAAACTTTACAATGAAAGTTTGAACTTAATTTTCCGTTAAATAACAGACTCAATTTCAAAATGGACACCTCTCAAAGTCAAGGTATTAATTTGGATGTTGATGAATTTGAAAGTGCTAAGATTGATAAAGGGTCATCTAAAAAGTCTAGGGAATATTCTGATATTTGAATGTATTTTAAGAAAATGAAGGGTATTGATAATATAGAAAAAACTGAATGTAATAGATGAAAAAAACAATATAAATGTGGGGGTAAACATTATGGGACATTAATGATCATGTTCTTGAACTCTTGTTTTTTAGAATTATTAATAATTTATATTTATTTTTATTTGTAGTGAGACAACTCGCGGGCTGACCCGCTAAACCCGCAACCCACCTTGGGTTGGGTTGGTTGGGTTGGGTTGGGTTGGGTTGGGTTGGGTTAGAGATTTTCAGCCCACCGAGGTGGAGGGCCGGCACGCCGTCGACCCGTCAAACGAAGTAGTTTGAAGTTTATGCAAATTTGTTGAAATATTCTGCAATATTATTGTTCTATTCTTAAAAGTTTCAGTTAATTGCAATTATATAGTAGTATTTCTTAAAATGACATGTTTTTTATGATTGTTTGTCCTGATTATTAATTTTAATGGAGTTTCTTAGTTTTTTCAAGTTCTCTTGTTCTAGATGCTAAGAACTGTATGCAATATAAGCTATGTTCTATCACTCATGTTAGCTCAACTGGTAAGAGTCTTGAACTAAGAGGAGGATGAGGTTTTAGGTTCAATGAATTTGAGGTTTAATAGAAGAAATTTGATTGAATGGGAGGTCATGGCATTGGGATTAGGTTCTTACCTTGTGTGTATGCAAAACATGAGTGAAATAATATAAAAAAAACTATGTTCTTAAATGGCTTTCCTATTTTTCTGGTTGTTCCAGTCTTTAACCACAATATAATACAATTTACGGTCTATTATCTTCTGGGTAAAAACTTGGTCTCAAAATTTTAAAAAGTTATGTCCTTAAAAAATGGCCTTTTAAGTTTACTGATTGTTGTTGTCTTTAACCATGTACTGATGTAACTTATGGTCTATTATCTTCATTCTTGTCTCTAGTCTCTACTATATTGTTCTCAATTTTGTTTATTGAAATTGTTCTTTAAGTCTTTACCATTGGGTGTGGTTTTTACGCAAGAGCGGGTTGAAATTGAACTGAGTGGGTTAAAATTGAACTGACATCTAACGATGATGATTTTGAAACAATAAATAAGTGTATAGATAACCACAGACATGGCCCTCCTAGATTGATTCTGATTTCTACCATAACTTCCCTAAATTTGTCTCAAAGAGCATTTCTTCTTTTGGCAATTGAGATTTTGTTGGTCAGGTTTCTTCCCCCATTATGCAAGACTGCAAACGAGTAGAGCTTCCAAGACCTTCAAACATCCCTAGACAGTTTATATCTACCCAAGCTCTAGTATAGCCCAAGTATGAAGTGTTCTTTAGTTAGTGCCTAGTTGTCTCAATTATGAATTCTCTAGACAATGGCATTTGTCTTCTTTTCTTACCTACCCACCTGCCTTCTTTCTGTATCTGGAGTCCTATATTTAAACCTCCATCACTACCTTGCTCTATTTTGTACATCTTTTGATGCAGCAGCTTATCCAGTCAATTAAGTACCATTATCTATGTCAACCAGGTACCACTGTGCATATGATTATTTCTCTTAAACAACAACACACATATTATATTTCTTGAACTTTAGCATGCAATAATCTGTATTATTCTTGCAAGGATAAGGAAAATATAATGGATCACTTGTAATATTGAACCTGACATACAACATCTCTCTATTCATAGATGAAAGCTTCCTAATAGCTTTGTTGTGAGACTCTTCAAGAGATCCCCATTATTGCTATAGAAACTTTGTCTTCGTCTATTGATGCAACAAATAAAATTGGTGGGGAAAATGTTGAACTCAGAAGTTACTATTTTGGTAGGCTTCATTATCTTCTTCTTTTCATAGATAGTTGCTTTTCGCTATTCCTCCTCATAAGTCTTTTGTTTCTTATTTGAACTCACAGAAGAGGTTTCCTACATCCAACAAAAGCTGAGTTCGATCTCTCATTTTGTCTGCTTCTACTGCTGCTGGATCCGGTCTTTATTTCTATTTAAACATTGATACAAACCCAACAAGTAAATACTTGTTTCTAATCTTCACATGTCTCACCATTCAACGATTTCTATAGTGACAATATTCTGCTCATTTAGGACCATCCTTATGGATTTCTGTTAATATCCCAAAGCATGATCATCCATCTTGGTGGTCATAGAGAACTTGGGGACCAATGTTTCTTCAGCCCTCTTTTAATTTCCCATGTGGGTCTCTTCAATACGGTTATCATCTTTTACTAGCTTTTATTTTTTTTTAAAAATTATTGTACTCATCTTGAGCCATCACCACTTTTCATCTTCAATATGTATACATGGTTCTGTAATGGCAGGAAATTTGCCATTGTTTTTCTCTAGGTCTGGAGGAGATATTCCACCACCCGCAGATACGAGCAAAGAAGCTAAAAGGTTGTAATGGGTGCTTCAGTAGAGATTCAATTGCCAATGCCGCTACAATAACTGGTTCTACACTGTAGTTAATTTGTCTGTCTCACAAGGTGTTTATAGTGAATATGTAGAAAGAAGAAGTTGACATTTCAGTTTTTGGTGTTTGATCTTTTAAAGGGTTTCTCATTTTACATATTTACATGGAGTTACCTTAGAAAAGAATGTTGTTTCTGGAACCATAATGGATTCTGATGGTACTATATTGACGTGCGCTCATTTGGTTGTGAGTCACCATGGCTTATCAACCAAAGTGGGGAGGGTCAGTCAGTGTAAAGATTATTAATTTTATTTTGTATGAGCTGTAAGAGTAGTTCTTTTACAGGTTGATGTAACATTACAAGATGGTAGGACATTTGAAGGAAAATTGATCAACGCGGACTTGCACTCTGATATTGCAATAGTGAAAATTGATCAACGTGGACTTGCACTCTGAAAATTGATCGTCTCCAAAACCCCGCTTCCATCTGCAAAACTTGGCTCTTCAAGCAACCTTCGTCCTAGAGATTGGGTGCTTGTAATGGGGTGTCCTCTTTCCCTTCAGAATACTATTACAGCCAGTATTGTGAAGTATTCTTATTAATCTTAACTATTGTGTTGGGTTGAATTTTTTAATTGATTTAAAAATACTTAACAATCTTGATTTGATGATTGATGAAATAGTTTTTGGATAAAACTAAGTTCAATAATTGTTAGTAATATCAAATATATAAATATATATTTAGATATGAACATCTTAAGTGGTGTAGTGGTAAGCATGCCCGCCTGTCATACAGAATTAATAATTAGAGTTTTGTTAATTTGCAGGCACAACTGAAAGTCAACGCGGAGTAAAACCGATTTTATGAAAGTCTAAGGTTAGACGTGTGAGTCTAATAAATGGAAGGAATTAGACGTGTGAGTCTAATAGATGCAAGAAGGTAGACGTGCAGTCTAGAAAAGAAAGTTAGACGTGGGGGTCTAATGTTAGATGGGGGCGTCTAATAGACTGATTGCGTCTAATCAGATAAACGGCCGAGATGATCAGATAGACATCTGAAGGCAGATGCTCTTCAAGGCAGCTGGCAGCAGAGTATTCCAAGCAGCTGACAGTAGAGCTCAACAAATGAATAACCGCCACGTATGCCATAATTCAAATTGCATGTACTGCATTGTACTACCACGATCTCAAGAATCTTTTTCTGATGTACTACCCAGTACCTCATGAATAGTACATCCAACGGAAAGATGACATGTGTCCAAAAGAAAGATTTGACCGTTGAAGCTTTTCAAGAATAAATTGCTGCCTAAGACAACGGACAAATCACTGGCTGAAAATACAAGAAACAGAGAGAGAGCTGCTTCATTAATTTTTCTTTCAAGAAAGTTCCTGAAATCAAACATCTCACTTATCATCTAGTTGTGAATACATTGTATTACATACTGTCTTTTCTGTGAGAAAACTTCAGTGTTATAAGTTGAACATAGGTTGTTTTGTTCAAAAGAGAGTTAGCTAGATTAGTGAACTGTATTTGATTCAAAGAAATATAGTGAATCCTTCCGGTGGTTGGAAGAAGGGGTGACGTAGGAGAGTTTGCTCCGAACATCCATAAACAACTTCTTGTGTTCTTTACTTTCTGTCATTCATCTTTCATTGGTTCAAAACTTCAAAATCCGACGAACAATTCCGCACTTGAATCTGTTTCAAGAGTTCGAAGGATTTGCGAAGAATAGAAAGAGATATTAATCCCTAACAGGATTTCTATCAAACTGTTTATCCGAAGTCGTCAACAATAGTCAGACCCCCGTCTCTATTGGTGCCGCCGATCATATCAATTGGTATCAGAGACACGTTTTCTATTCTCAAGCTTCTAAAGAATTTGAATCATGTCTATGACTGTCATCAACAATGTTCCCATGTTCTCAGAGGAAAACTATATTGTGTGGAATGCAAGAATCCACGCTCATCTAGCTGCCATAGATGATGACATGTGGTTTGTCATCACCAACGGTCCGATAAAGATTGAGAAGGCTAGATCTGAGTGGACCAGTGAAGATAAAAGAAAGAACAACCTCGACAACATAGCAAAAGACATCCTCTACAAGACATTGGATGACAACATGGCATTCAAGATCATTAGATGTCCCACTGCCAAAGATATTTGGGAGAAGCTGACTAAAATGTGTGAGGGCAACGAGCAAACAAAAGAAAATAGACTCATGGTTGCCACTCAACAGTTCAATAACTTCAAGATGCGTCCTGGAGAGACGATGACTGAGTTCGATGAGAGATTCAATAAGGTTATCACTTCTCTATCCACTCTGGCAAGACTTACAACAATAGAGAGGTTGCTATCAAAATCATGCGTGCTTTGCCCAGAGAGTGGGATATTAAGACGATGGCTATGAGGGAGTCTAAAGACCTCAATAAGATGGAGCTCTTTAACTTGGTGGCCGATCTAAAGGCCTATGAGTTCGAGTTGAACTATAGAAATGAAGAGAAGCACCCCACATCCACCATCATAACAAAGGCATTGTTGACTGTTGAGGAGCCATCTACTGTCACTGATGTGAAGGCTGTTGCTATTCAGATTAGCAGCAATGCCATGGCTCTTTTCATGAAAAAAATATGCAAATTCATGAAGAAGAGACACTTCAAGGAAGGAAACAGCAAGCCGAAGCGTAATGAGAAAAAGAAAGATGAGAAAAAGAACAAGAAAGAGCTGAAGACTCTCATGGCAGCTGAAAACAAAGCCAAGTGGGCCGACAGCGACGCAGATGATTCATCATCCAACGTCAGTGATGATGAAGAGGTCACTTGCTTCATGACAAAAGAAGAATTGACTCTGAGGTATTTGATTTCTCCTCTGAAAAATTCTCAAGAGATGAGTTAATTACTGCACTCAATTACGTGGTCATTGAGTACAAGAAACTGTCAAACTCTTTTGATGAACTAAATTTGAAAAACAAATCTGACAGCTCTTCTTCATCTCAAAACAATGATTCTGAAGTTTTTGAAAACAAAATGGCTGAGCTCTCATATGAGAATGAGAAGCTCAAGGAAAATGTTCAAACTCTGTTTTCTGAAAACCAACGTTTGACATATGTGGTCGGTTTCTGGATGAAGTCTGGAGATGCAGTCAGACAGCAGATAAGTATGCTGAGGCCTACCAAATGCAAATCCGGTTTAGGATTTGATGGTATTGACTCAGACAAGTCTTGTAAAAAGTTAAACCCATAAACTGACAAGTTTAAGTATATAAACTTTGTCAAAGGGAGCTTAACTGAGAATGGAACTGATCCAAGCTGGGATGAGTTAACCTTAAAGGATGAGATTACTTATGTTCCGCCAACTGTTAGCTGGATGAAACTTAAGATGGAAGCAGCCAATAAGTCTGGCATATTAAAACTTGACAGGAAGTCAAGGAGTTTTAGACAAAAATCATTCTCTAAGATTAACAGTTTAGCTGCTAGTAGAAAGACGTCTGCTAAGCGTAAATCATACGCACCGATCACAACGCAAAATGAAAAATCCATAAAAATAATCAAAGTATGGATTCCCAAGGGACTAATAAGCCATGGACCCAAAGAAAAATGGGTACCAGATTCATTATTGTCTTTGAATGCAGGTAAAACAGGAAAGCAGCTTGGAAGAGCTAGACGGCATCTGGACAGCCGACTGCTCGGACATAGCATATGACAATCAGCAGCCTGAAGTGGCTGACATCTTCTCAAAGCCACTTCTCGAGTCAAAGTTTTCTTACCTTAGAAATATTTTTAGGATTGTTAGATTATGATAATGCCTAGATTATATTTAAATAATGAACTCAACTAGTTTTGATAATTTAATTTAAATAATCAAAAAGGGGGAAATTGTTGGGTTGAATTTTTTAATGAACTCAACAAATTTTGATAATTTAATTTAAATAATCAAAAAGGGAGAAATTATTGGGTTGAATTTTTTAATTGATTTAAAAATACTTAACAATCTTGATTTGATTATTGATGAAATAGTTTTTGGATAAAACAAAGTTCAATAATTGTTAGTAATATCAAATATATAAATATATATTTAAATATCATTATCTTAAGTGGTGTAGTGGTAAGCATGCCCACTTGTCATTCAAGTGACCTGGGTTTGAATCTCACTAGGTGCAGAATTAATAATTAGTGTTTTGTTAATTTTATGAAAGTCTAAGGTTAGACATAGAGTCTAATAAATGCAAGGAATTATATGTGAGTCTAATAGATGCAAGAAGGTAGACGTGTGCAGTCTAGAAAGAGAAAGTTAGACGTGCAGTCTAACTAGTGTGGTTAGACGTGGGGTCTAATGTTAGATGGGGCGTCTAATAGACTGATTGCGTCTAATCAGATGAACGGTTGAGATGATCAGATAGACATCTGAAGGCAGATCCTAGCAGCAGAGTATTCCAGGCAGCTGACAGTAGAGCTCAACAAATGAATAACCGCCACGTATGCCATAATTCAAATTGCATGTACTGCATTGTACTACCACGATCTCAAGAATCTTTTTCTGATGTATTACCCAGTACCTCATGGATAGTACATCCAACGGAAAGATGACATGTGTTCAAAAGAAGGATTTGACCGTTGAAACTTTTCAAGAATAAATTGCTGCCTAAGACAACGGACAAATCACTGGCTGAAAAATACAAGAAACAGATCCTAGCAGCAGAGTATTCCAGGCAGCTGACAGCAGAGCTCAACAAATGAATAACCGCCACGTATGCCATAATTCAAATTGCATGTACTGCATTGTACTACCACGATCTCAAGAATTTTTTTCTGATGTACTACCCAGTACCTCATGGATAGTACATCCAATGGAAAGATGACATGTGTCCAAAAGAAGGATTTGACCGTTGAAGCTTTTCAAGAATAAATTGCTGCCTAAGACAACGGACAAATCACTGGCTGAAAAATACAAGAAACAAAGAGAGAGCTGCTTCAATAATTTTTCTTTCAAGAAAGTTCCTGAAATCAAACATCTCACTTATCATCTAGCTGTGAATACATTGTATTACATACTGTCTTTTCTATCATAAAACTTCAGTGTTGTAAGTTGAACAAAAGTTGTTTTGTTCAACAGAGAGTTAACTAGATTAGTGAACTGTATTTGATTCAAAGAAGTATAGTGAATCCTTCTGGTGGTTGGAAGAAGGGGTGACGTATGAGAGTTTGCTCCGAACATCCATAAACAACTTCTTGTGCTCTTTAATTTCTGTCATTCATCTTTCATTGGTTCAAAGCTTCAAATCCGACGAACAATTCCGCACTTGAATCTGTTTCAAGAGTTCAAAGGATTTGCGAAGAATAGAAAGAGATATTAATCCCTAACAGGATTTCTATCAAACTGTTTATCCGAAGTCGTCAACAATAGTCAGACCCCGTCTCTATTGGTGCCGCCGATCCTATCATATTGTAGTTCACCATTTGTCTTGCTGGTACTCTTTTTGAGGATTCGGTTGCAAAATTTGTTTCCCTATTAGTTGTGTTGATTGTAAAATCAGCAACTTGGGTATTAGAGGAATACGGAGGGCATACTCACAGACTGATTGTGCTATTAATTATGTGAGTGTAACTTTGATGTCCATCGATTATATATGATTTTATTATAGTTGTAAAGAGTTAAGAAACATGTTGTGTTTGAACAGGGTAATTCAGGTGGACCTCTTGTGAGCATTGATGGTGAGGTTGTAGGTGTGAACATTATGAAAATAAGGGCGGCTAATACTAATGAATTGAGTTTTTCTGTACTAATTGATTCAGTTGTGACAATTATTTATTTATTAGAAAATTTATAATTCATTTTGTTATTATTTAAATTGTTAATAATGAATAGAAAATGATTTTTAAATGTTTTTAATGATTATTTAATTAAAAAAAATACAAACAAAAATAAAAATAAAAATGGTTAAAAGTTAAATGAGTTTTTGGCGACGCTTAAATTCATGTTACCGACGCTTAAATAAGCGTTGCTATAATTTGCGCCGACCCTGCTTACGGCGACGCAAAAATAAGGGTCGGTGATATTTTTGGCGACACTTTTAAGGTTGGCAGAAATCTTTTTAAGAGACGCCAAAGGTCTTTTTTTTTGTTGTAGTGACATGTAATGCATGCTGCGCAAAATGTTTTAATAATTAGTGTTTTGTTAATTTTATGAAAGTCTAAGGTTAGACATAGAGTCTAATAAATGCAAGGAATTATATGTGAGTCTAATAGATGCAAGAAATTAGATGTGATGCAAGAAGGTAGACGTGTGCAATCTAGAAAGAGAAAGTTAGACGTGCAGTCTAACTAGTGTGGTTAGACGTGGGGTCTAATGTTAGATGGGGCGTCTAATAGACTGATTGCGTCTAATCAGATGAACGGTTGAGATGATCAGATAGACATCTGAAGGCAGATCCTAGCAGCAGAGTATTCCAGGCAGCTGACAGCAGAGCTCAACAAATGAATAACCGCCACGTATGCCATAATTCAAATTGCATGTACTGCATTGTACTACCACGATCTCAAGAATCTTTTTCTGATGTATTACCCAGTACCTCATGGATAGTACATCCAACGGAAAGATGACATGTGTTCAAAAGAAGGATTTGACCGTTGAAACTTTTCAAGAATAAATTGCTGCCTAAGACAACGGACAAATCACTGGCTGAAAAATACAAGAAACAGATCCAGAGTATTCTAGGCAGCTGACAGCAGAGCTCAACAAATGAATAACCGCCACGTATGCCATAATTCAAATTGCATGTACTGCATTGTACTACCACGATCTCAAGAATTTTTTTCTGATGTACTACCCAGTACCTCATGGATAGTACATCCAACGGAAAGATGACATGTGTCTAAAAGAAGGATTTGACCGTTGAAGCTTTTCAAGAATAAATTGCTGCCTAAGACAACGGACAAATCACTGGCTGAAAAATACAAGAAACAAAGAGAGAGCTGCTTCAATAATTTTTCTTTCAAGAAAGTTCCTGAAATCAAACATCTCACTTATCATCTAGTTGTGAATACATTGTATTACATACTGTCTTTTCTATGATAAAACTTCAGTGTTGTAAGTTGAACAAAAGTTGTTTTGTTCAACAGAGAGTTAACTAGATTAGTGAACTGTATTTGATTCAAAGAAGTATAGTGAATCCTTCTGGTGGTTGGAAGAAGGGGTGACGTATGAGAGTTTGCTCCGAACATCCATAAACAACTTCTTGTGTTCTTTAATTTCTGTCATTCATCTTTCATTGGTTCAAAGCTTCAAATCCGACGAACAATTCCGCACTTGAATCTGTTTCAAGAGTTCAAAGGATTTGCGAAGAATAGAAAGAGATATTAATCCCTAACAGGATTTCTGTCAAACTGTTTATCCGAAGTCGTCAACAATAGTCAGACCCCCGTCTCTATTGGTGCCGCCGATCCTATCATATTGTAGCTCACCATTTGTCTTGCTGGTACTCTTTTTGAGGATTCGGTTGCAAAATTTGTTTCCCTATTAGTTGTGTTGATTGTAAAATCAGCGACTTGGGTATTAGAGGAATACGGAGGGCATACTCAGACTGATTGTGCTATTAATTATGTGAGTGTAACTTTGATGTCCATCGATTATATATGATTTTATTATAGTTGTAAAGAGTTAAGAAACATGTTGTGTTTGAACAGGGTAATTCAGGTGGACCTCTTGTGAGCATTGATGGTGAGGTTGTAGGTGTGAACATTATGAAAATAAGGGCGGCTAATGAATTGAGTTTTTCTGTACTAATTGATTCAGTTGTGACAATTATTTATTTATTAGAAAATTTATAATTCATTTTGTTATTATTTAAATTGTTAATAATGAATAGAAAATGATTTTTAAATGTTTTTAATGATTATTTAATTAAAAAAAATACAAACAAAAATAAAAATAAAAATGGTTAAAAGTTAAATGAGTTTTTGGCGACGCTTAAATTCATGTTACCGACGCTTAAATAAGCGTTGCTATAATTTGCGCCGACCCTGCTTACGGCGACGCAAAAATAAGGGTCGGTGATATTTTTGGCGACACTTTTAAGGTTGGCAGAAATCTTTTTAAGGGACGCCAAAGGTCTTTTTTTTTGTTGTAGTGACATGTAATGCATGCTGCCCAAAATGTCTGTTCTTGAACCAACGACCAATCCATAGTCAATGATCTAACAAAATTTACTATCTTGACTTCATAAGTCAACACTTGATAACAAAGAGCATACATAATATTGTAGATATAAGTTATCTTGGCTGTCTTAAAGTTTTAAAGCAATTAGAGTTAAAATGAGTTCACAATGGAATATCCAAGAATGTCTACCTAATGATCAAAATGATCAGTTTCAGCTTTCATACATTTTTTTATGCCTAAATTTGAAAAAATGATGATAGATAATAATTTTTTAAAAATATCATGATCTAAGACCTGTCTAAATTTCAGATCCATTAGAGTTATGGTTAGATCACAATCATCCTCTAGCAATTAGTCTAATTTCAAGATTTTCAACTTTTCAAGAATTGTCAAAATACATTGTGTGATCAGTCAAGTTCTAAGAATTGACCATATGACTAATGCACAATCCCATCCCATATTTCATTTCCATATATAAACATGCCAAGTGAAACTTAATTCAAAAGATCATTTGAAATTATAACTGAAAATAATATTTAAAACTCCAAACTATAAATGAAAGCGTGAGATCAATTAAGACTATTTCATTATTGTTTATGACATATATTAATAAATTATAAACATCCAAACCAAGTCAAGAATGAATCAAGAAATTTATTCCTGTTTTGATAAAATTTATTCCTGATTTGAAATTGGGGGTTATTGATTTAATCAATTTAGATTGTTTATAAGAGCTGATCATTAAATTTCTTGAAGCAAGCTAAAAACATGATTTTTTAGTGTAAATTTTAATAAAATAAAATAAAGATAGAAAATTATGATTACTTGTTAACAAAATACTAGGATGAATAGATACTTACATTTAAAGTAAAGTCTTATCGTCATATCTGTGACACATGGTGCGATGTTATTAATTGTTTTTCTTTCTTAAGTTCAATATATTTTTTATGCACGGTGAATGTACAAAATACCATTTTCTAGCATCTATTAATATATATTGTCACTAACTACCCTAGACACTTTTGGTCTAATGGTTCTCAAACTTCAATTCTCAGTAAAATAAATTTGTACTAAAATTGTTTCTACTATATTTTCCACAATCAATTTTTAAGTCATTCATGAGACTAAAGAATTAATTTTTTTAATCCAGGATATAAATTATTCTCCTCCAACACATGGTGATAAATCCATTTGGTAATAACAATAATGTCTATCATAATCCAATTGATAACTTACGATTTTGCTTATACCAGTCAACAAATGCGTCTCAAGCTGGATTGAATAACCTAATAAAAAAGATCCAATAAAATTTTTGTATTCAGCTTAATCATTTTAGTAAAGGATTGAGCTGAGTTTAATTCAATTAAGAGGGATCTTGACAATTGATAGATGTATGAAAAAATGGTGCATTATAGTTAGTTGTTGTAAAATGTGTTGCGAAAAGGTGGAGATGATACATCGCTTACTTTTGCATTATAAAGGAGTGATTGTGATTTGGAGCGTAGTTGGAACATGTTGGCATTGAGTGGGTGATACTTGAGTCAATCGTCGATTGTTGGAATGTTTGGATAGAAACTGTGAGCTCGATTGGATTGAGTCCATGAGTCCATATCTCAATTATTTTTAGTGGACTATTTGGCTCGAAAGGAATCGTAGAACATTTAGTGATTGGGGTTGACCAATGCGTTTAATCCATAACGCTGCACTTCATCCAAACAACAAGATTTTTGAAGGGAATTAGAATCCCACAACTTTTCCCATAAAAATTCATATGGGACAATCTCTACAAATAATTTGTAACAATGATCAACCTTAAAAGAATCCATAATTTGCCAACGTAAGATATCACAAGAAGAAGGAATCACCACCTTGCGACCCACTTAGAAAAACAACCTTTCATTAAAGGTTGCCTCTCTTTCATTAAGTCTTCTCATGTATCTAATTCTACTCGCGAAACTATTTGAACGTTGATCGAACATGTCCTTGACTGAAACAATTCTACAGATCGCAGCCGAAGTGAGGTTTGAGAATGACAATGCAAAACTTCTGATACTATAGAAAATATTATCCTAGAAGTTGATCGATGAGTCATAGCCTACTGAGAATCTACACGGCCACACTCTTGGAATAAGAACAAAGACATCATAAAAGTGGACATATAAGCCAATGCATTCTTGACGAGGACCAAACGATCCCCTTTCGAAGTCGTCTTGCTCTTCCAGATAGGTAATTTTTTTTCCATTTTAGAGATAATTGGGTTCCAAAAGGCTTTGAAGTGGGGCTTTAGTAGCGATAGGCATATCAAGATAAGTAGACGGAAATGTTCCAATTTTGAACCCCAAAATACTTGCCAAATATGTTTTTCTCCTATTAGAAACAAAGTTCAAGAATAAAATATTAGACTTACTAATATTGACCCGACATTTAGAGCATGATCCAAACAACCATAAATTATCATGCATATGCTTGACATTTCTGTGTGTGGCATGTATCATGCATAATGTATCGTCAACAAAGAGCAAGTGAGAAATGAAAAAAAGGAGTCACCCTTGCCCCCACAATCAACTTATCTGACCATCTTGTTCCATGAACTTGAACATTTTACAAAGCACTTCCATTACAATAACGAACAAAAATCGAGACAATGAGTCACATTTTCTAATACCCCTTGAACTTTCAAAAAATTATTTAGGATTTTCATTCACAATCACAGAGAACTTGACCGTCGAAACGTATAATCTAATCCAACCGATCAACTTTTCCCCTATTTTCATTCTACATGATATCAAATAAAAATTCTCAATTCATGTGATCATATGTTTTTTCAATATTCAACTTAATAAAGACACACTTATCCTCTTGTAGTTTGTCGAGTCAATGAATTCATTTGCGATAAGTGTTGCATAAAAAAATTGACGACCATTGGTAAAAAAACTATTTGATTAGTCGAAATAACCGGTTCAAGAACCCATGCAACATGTTCGTCAAACAGTTGGATGCAATCTTATAAAATGATGACACAAGACTAATCGATCTAAAACTCTTTATATCAATAGTTTCGAGAGCCTTGCGGAATAGACAAATTAACGTTGAGTTCCAACTCTTGTCGAAGGAAGAGAATAAGAAAAATGCTCAAACGATTTCATGATATCGGATTTCAGGATTGGCCACGCATTTAAAAAAATGTCAATATAAATTTATCACTTCCCAAAGCCTTATCACTACCACATCCTATGATTGTCGCTTTCACATCCTCAAGTGTGAAACGAGCTTCCAAAACATCATTTTGTTCCTCATTAATACAATCAAAAGACACACCATTAAATTTTGGTCTGACCGTGTACAATTTTTTTAGCAAATTCTTATATTGCACGATACTATCCAAAATTACCGGTTCACAATCGTGAAGAACGCTCTGAACTGAAATCGAGTTAATCACATTGTTTTTCGCTTGCGCCTTTGATACCCCGTGAAAATATTTTGAATTCATATCCCCTCTCTCATCTAGATAGTTTTACTACGCTGTCTCGCTTCAATCTCATTTCCTTGCAAAGATCGAAAATGTTACTCACCAAATTAATACGAGAATTAACTTCTAAAGCCGAAAGATCTCAAATCTCTTCTACCCCACCGATCTCATTAATCTTATTACATAATTCATAGATCTTTGCACAAAAAATTACACGTTCCCCCATGTACCAACTTTTCAAGATTCTCAACAAATTTGCAAAAAGATTCGGCGATGCCGAACCTGAGAGTTCTTAATTCCCCACCACTCTTGCACTCGCAACAAAAAGTCAACCATGACCAACCACTTATTCTCAAAGATGAAAAGACGATGCACTCTAGCCACCTCTATACGCTCAAGCATGATAGGTTAGTGATTTGAACAACTCCAAGGAAGAAAATTTTGGAAAATGTTCTCCCTTCCCGAAAACCTGATTTGATTCACTGATGAGAAATCTATCAATTCAGAACTAGAGCAACCCGTCTCTTTTATTACCTCTTCTGAAAGTACTGTCCTTCTTCTAATAGTGGGTCATTATCGATAGTTTCAGTCTTACCCAAATCTTTTAGACGAACCTCATCTCGTTCATATCACCCGCAAAAATATTTGACAAATCCATAAATCTATCACTCTTGACAATAGTTAAAAAGACTGTGCTTTCTCATTTTGGAGCACCGACCCGTAAACCGTTGATATCACCCAACAAAAATTGGCACCTCTATTCTTTAATTGCACACTAATAGAAAATCTTCTCACTTCAACATCCAATTTCTCGACTCTTTTATTACCTCTTCTGAAAGTACTGTCCTTCTTCTAATAGTGGGTCATTATCGATAGTTTCAGTCTTACCCAAATCTTTTAGACGAACCTCATCTCGTTCATATCACCCGCAAAAATATTTGACAAATCCATAAATCTATCACTCTTGACAATAGTTAAAAAGACTGTGCTTTCTCATTTTGGAGCACCGACCCGTAAACCGTTGATATCACCCAACAAAAATTGGCACCTCTATTCTTTAATTGCACACTAATAGAAAATCTTCTCACTTCAACATTCAATTTCTCGAATAAATTGTCGTTCCAAACAATTAAAATTATGTAATCTCTAATAAAGTCAATAGCCTCTCAACCATGTAATCTCTAATTACATATGGATATCTAATTACATATGGATATCCACTTATCTATATGGCGTATTCACGCTATCATTTGATCCCACAAACATTCTATTATAATATTTTTACAATCTTCTAAATCTGAGGCAAAGTATATCTGAATCCTGACTTTAGAAATAAAAATTGCTAAATTTGATATTTGTTTAAAATAAATATATGTTATTACATCAGCTCTTCTGCCTTTCTAATTTTTTTTCTATGTCAATTTCTTCCCCTCATTCCTCACTAGATATGAGCCCCTCCCGCCCTCAACAATCAAGTTACATTTGAGAGTACTCGTGATTTCAAAACAAAATCGGTAACTTCCTATTGTACATGAAAACAAGATTCAGCCGTTAGGTTGTGTATCATCTGATTCAGGCAACGTAATAGTCTCTCCGGAAGAAGCAGCAGCAGCAGGAGTAGAATCCGGTGGCTCGTGATCAGCAGAAGGAGGTTGTTCCTCGCCACTGCTAACAGGTTGCAGCTCAGCCAAAGAATCATTATGTCTGGGGCTAACAGCGAAAGAGGAAGAAGACATATTGGGA
Source organism: Impatiens glandulifera (assembly GCF_907164915.1). Classification (NCBI taxonomy): domain Eukaryota; kingdom Viridiplantae; phylum Streptophyta; class Magnoliopsida; order Ericales; family Balsaminaceae; genus Impatiens; species Impatiens glandulifera. Next base: position 30,665,490 of record NC_061866.1, read on the forward strand.
GAGTCAACAGAAGAGAAACCATCGAGATGCTTAGATCTATTTAAAGCATTGCAATGTGGGCAATAGTAAGTCACGTATGGGAAATCTTCTTTCCTTGTAAGCCCTGAATTCATCAAAACATAAATAAATAAAACAGTCTTGTGACTTGTGAGGGAATTATTTATTTAATAACTTACCATTGTGCATATGGCAATTGGTACATATAAGTGCATAAGATTGTCTTGGATCTTCTCCAACAATTAATGCCGCAATTCGAGCTATCCAACCCGCATCATATACACTTTTCACCGAATTTTCACCCACAATATGATTCGGAGGACTATATGATCCAGATTCCTTATCATCACCACCCAAATAATGGTGGTGGAAATTATTCTCCAAAAGCTCTTGATCCTGATCGTGATAATGATCATGATCTTGATCATGACCATGACCATAATCATGACCCTCCTCCGGGTTATTAATATTGTTTTGAAGCAATAATGTGCAATCGGCACTAAAGGATCTGTTTGGGATTGATTTCCTGTTTCGAAGACCACTGGTTTGTACTAATTCTACGCTATTGCTCTTTCCTAACATATTATTATTAATACTATCATCCATCTCATCACCCAAACTCACTTTCAATCCAGATTCTATAGCCAACTTTGACGCAAGGACCGCCGCTGCAGCTGCTTTTGCAGCTGGATCTGTGTCGTATCTCTGTATTCACAAATTTACACTAAGTTCATAATCACTTTTTTTAATAAACAAATTTACTCTGTTTTTTTCGTTTGCTGTAATTTGGATTATGATTTAGAAATAATCTTTATACAAAGGAAGAAAAATCAATGTATAATCTGGACCATAATGGAGAAAAACAACAAAAAATTGTTTCAATTGTAACTTAATGATTGTGAAAAAAAACAATTTCCAAATATAGTTACCCAAAAGGCTCCTTCGGTTAGTTTAAAACTAACTCCATCCAAGATCCAATTTTATTAACTTTAGGTAGAGTTTTGAATAGAGTTTGGATAGAGTCAGCTTAATTGAACAGAATGGTAATTTTCTGCCCTTTTGGTCAATTACAAAGAGTTTTTATTTATTTATTTCCATAGCAAGTAAAGTGGTGCTTTTGATCAAATATAATGAGAGTAAATTGGGGTTTTTGAACTTTGTAAATGATATACAATATCACTTTGGTGGGTTACCTGAATTAGCTGTTGGGTAGAATAGTAATTTGACTTCTCTTTAAGCTCATCAACCTTTTCTTGCCTCTCTGTCCTGAGCCTTTCTACAGTTTTCTGGTCTTTTTGATCACCTGAGGAAGGGAGAAGAGATCATTTAAGAACATTCAAAGATTTACAAACGAAGTTATTGCATACAGACTTACAAATGTGTATGAATTTAGCTATGCTGGTATACATAAGAGAAGAGAAAATGGGCAAAAGAAACATTGGCAGGACATGAAATGCTCTAATTTGCCAATTCAACTCCATGGACCTTGTTGTCATGATAGCATATCCCACTGCAATTGCCTGTACATTACAACCATCCATCATCATCATCATCATCATCATTGATAGTTTACGTGTGTGAAAAAGTCATACCTCAAAAATGACGGAGAAAACTATTATGTATCTTGCGATTCTTCTCCATGTCCGATATCTTCTCCTTATTCTAGAAAGAGCAGCAGCTTCTTCCTTGGAAATATGTTTCAACCTCTTTCCAATATCATCACTATGTAGTTTGAACATTCCTTTCCACACTCGAGAGAATAAACCTCGACGTTGCTTCTTCTTTGGATTTGCTTCATTGTCTTTCTTAACATATGCAGCCACTTCAGAACAATCCTCCATTCTTACCCTTGTCAAGATGTCATACCTATTTTCTTACAGATCATAAATCAGAATACTACTTTTTCCACCCATTTCATCAAATATCGTACACAAAACAGAAGATGGTGTCATTTATTATTCAGCTCTCACACTATCACATTTCATTACATAAATACATATCAGAACTTGAGAAAAATTTCAACTCCTTTCATGTAATTTTATCCCCTTCCGTTTGAAATTTCATAATCAAAAGAAGAACAATCTGGACAAATAAGTTTATCCTCAAGAAACGCTCCCATAAAACGGAATCATGTATAAAGTAAGGAAAGATATATGCAACGATTAAACTGATGAAGAACGAGAAATCAGAAAAAGTAATAATAATCACAGTAATAGATTCATGAATCAATACCTTCAATTAGCATGCAAGGAAATACGATCCGTTACGAATTTGCGTTATTTGGATCAGAATAAACAATCCAATAATCTAGTCCGAATGATTACATAGCGAATATATGAGATGCAGTTTACATGATCTCGCTAAAACATCTGATCTTGCGATTGTCATGCGATTTGCACTTGCTGAATCTTCGGAGAGGAGAAACCTAGCGATGGAATCAATGAAGAGAAAAGAGAGGAAAATCGAGATATGCGGTAAAATGAACGATCCTCCGTAAGCTATGATCGAACACGAAACGGTTGGAAGATATTGGGAAGAAGAGAGAAATTGACAGCACATTTATATGCAATTTATGAACTTTTGATGACTTGCCATTAACTAAGCTCTTCCATTTTCTTCTACTGTCAAAATTCTTTGTATATATATATACATATCATCTAAGTAAAAGAAAATGAAATTTGTTACATGTTAATTTGTTTAGATTTTGTTATGCAAAATTCATTTTTAGTTCTAACTAGAAAGAATCATCTACAAGGGATAAAAATATAAATAAAATAAATTTGTATTTATATAAATTTTATAAAAAATTATAATAACATGTATTGAATTTTTAAAATTTTAATAAATCATAAATAATATATAAAAAGAGAAAGTAAAACATTCTCATTTCACATTTTAATTACTTCGTAAAAACAACTCATTTTCTTAAATATTTCGTCACATATTTTTTTTTTCAATTAACCTCTCATCTCGTGACTTTACACTTTTACTTTGGTCTATCAAATATATGATTAATATTTTTTAATATTTAGTATCGTGAACTCACACTTTGGTCAATCAAATATTTGATTTATATTTTTTAACCAATTTCAATTGTTACCAGTTTATTGTCCTTCGACAAACCACATCTCATTCACACTTGGTTAAGAGTTGTACTTATTTTGTTAGGTTGTAAATTCGAAACATATATAACCATTTTAAATTTATGGGCGGGTCAGCCCACAATCCAACCAAGTATCCATTTACTCTTACATATATATCCAAATTAACAAAAGCTCTCGACCCGACAATCCGGACACTTTGAAACTTAAGCATTATAATATATATAGACGGCAAAGAACATCTCATTCACATTTGGTTAAATGGTTGTACTTATTTTGTTAGCTTGCAAATTCGAAACATATAGAACCGTTTGAAGTTTATGGGCGGGTCAACCCACAATCCGATCCAAGGATCCATTTACTCTGACATATATATCCAAATTAACCACAATTCTCGACCCGACAATTCGGACACTTTGAAAATTAAGCATCATTAATTATATATATATATATATATATATATATATATATATATATATATATATATATATATATATATATATATATATATATATATATATATATATATATATATATATTAGTTAATTAAAAAGTTGAACTTATATTGTTAGAAATGTTCCGCAGTTATCAAATTTTGTGTTGAATTTAAAATATAAAATCTTATTAGTCTAGTTGATTAAAAAATTGTACTTATTTTTGTTAGATTGCAAGTTCGAAACATATCTATAACAATTTTAATTTTATTTTTAACCGTTTTAAGTTTGTGGACGGGTCAACCTACAATCCGACCCAAGTATCAATTACTCTCACATATATATATCCAAATTAACTACAATTTTCGACCCGGCATTCCGGACACTTTGAAAATTAAGTATCGTAAGTTTAATTTAAAATATAGTTTTGAATTTTTTTTGTTAAAACAATTTATTTTAATATAAAAATATGTCTGTTAAAACTACTATATGTAAACTATTCAGTTAAAAAAAAATTAAGTCAATTTGGTTATATACTGTGATTGTGAAAAAATATATATACTTGAATAAAAATGAGTTTATAACAGTTTCAACCCATTCAAAAAAAATTTCAATTTTTTTTTTAGGAAATCAAACGATTAAATTGACAGTGTATTTGCGGACTATATATTTATCATGCGGGAATTAGTCGTACTCAAAAAGAGTTGCTAAACTCAACGTTCTGAATAGGGGTGTAAACGAGTCGAGCTGAACTCGAACTAGCCCTAGCTCGAATTCGCCTCGACTTACTTTTTATTGGCTCAAGCTCGAGCTCGGTCGAGCTTTCAATATTAAGTTCGAATTCGGCTCGATCATATAACCATAGGCTCGAGTTTTGCTCGAAATCCTCAAATGTAAATATATTTATATATTAATTTTTATATTAAAAAAAACCTAAATCACCCATTCACCTCACAAAAATTTCAAATCCTTCATTAAATATTAATAAAAATAGACAACCGTAAATCAAAACATAGTTCATATGTGTTATGTGAATGGTAGAATTAGATTCAAATGAAAATCGAGAGTCTTCTCAAGAAGAATACTTTCAAGTTAGGTATTGTATTTGAGATGAACTTGAAAACATAATAGATTTCATTGGGTTTATTTTGAAAAATAAAACACTTTATAGTGAAATGAAAATTTTATATTTTATAAAATATAATAGATTGAGATTACATGTATTAAATAATATTACAGTATAATTATATTTTGATTTGATTTTCAAAACTTATTCGTATGTAATTAAAAATTAATATCAAATCTATTTTTTTCTTATAAAAAGTATTATATAATATATTTTTTAATTTATAAATATTATTTTAGTATATCTTGATATACCAAAATATTGACAATCTCATACATTTACTGTACTATTAGTTTCGATATCAGTATCATACCTTACTTTTTTCGGTATACCGAAAAAATCGATATTCTAGATATATTGCGATACAATATTTTTGATATACCTATAATATCGGCAATACTTCTTCTCACCCTTATGTATATCTTATGTTATATTAAATAAATATAATATTTTCGCATAATGATTAACAAAAATAATATTGTCGTGTAAGGTTAGATATTTTGATAATATAAAGTCTATTCCAAAATTTAAAATATTATAATATATTTTTTTTCCTAGTTAGTTTCATCCATAAAATTTTTAAAAAAATCAATCTTTGATCTGCAATTGGTGTAGACAAATTTGAACAAGAGATGACTAAGGACAACCAAACAATTCAAAGAGTCATATGAGGATTTATAATTTGGAGAACAAGATAGAAAATAGGATTACGTGGAAATTGGATTTTTGGGAGGCTCATAAGCAATATGCTCATAGATAATCTTATGGGTACGTTTATAATTTTGATTAAAAAAGTAAAATATAATAAAAAAAATATTATATGATTAGGCTCGAAAAAACTTGGCGAGCCATCAAACGAGTCTTACCTAAGCTCGAATTTGGCTCGAAAATTAAACGAGCTGGCTCAAGCTCGGCTCAAATTCGATTTTGACCGAACTCGAATCGAACATTAACCGAGCGGCTCAAAAGCGGATCGACTCATTTACACCCCTAATTCTTAATAGCTAATAACTGTCGAAAATATAATTATTTTTTACTATTTGACTTAATTGAGGTATGTCAATTTTTTCTATTAAAATTCATATCGACTGAAATAGCAAAATAAATGAAAACTTGTTGATAGAAAAAGTTTGTTTTCTTTCTAAATATTAATACACAATTTATTAATATAAAAAATGTGTGTTAACTATTATTTGTTGTACTTATATTTAGTCATTAAATTTTATTTGAAAATAATGTTTAAAATAAAACAATTTTTAATTGGAAAGAATATTAAATTTATCAATAAGATTATGATTATTTCTTAAATTTATATAGGTTATATGTTTGTTTAAACCCTATCATCAAGTAGTCAGTTATTCTTTCATCATGTCCCTCTCTTCTACCTTTTGAGACCCATCTATTAGCTTTTTATCATCAAAGAGTCCAAGACTATTATCAATGCCTTTATTTACAAGAGGAGCCTCAAAGAGCGGAAAGAAGACCACTGGTCATATATTTTTTTTATCTTGCTTTGTAGCCGAAATAGATAGTAATGTTCTTACTTGAGTTGGGAAGAAAGGATACAATTGGACGGATATAATTGGTGGTGAGAGGTACGCCCAATTGAGAGAGGTACGCCCAATTGAGAGCACTCCTTATATCAATAATCTTCCGACTATCCTTGTTTGTAGAAACCTTCTCTCTTGATCCACGGAATCTATAGAACATAAATTCATATGCCATTTCTACCAGCCATGTTAACTTGTCGTTCCTAAGCAACAAAACCACATCTAAAGACTTTTGGTTCGTTATAAGACTACTATATATGTAAATACGTATATTCATATAGTTATAAATAGGCGCTCATGAGTACATTCCGATGATTTAAAAACATAAAAATATAAAAGTATAAAATGAAAATAAAAAGAAGAATCCATTAAGTCTTTATTATACAGATCTATTGATGTTAGACGTTCGATTGTTGACCATCCATACTAGAAAAATCTTACCAAGAAGAATCCACCATCCCATGGACAACGAGGAAGAGGAACATGCCAAAGTCGAGGAAGCAAGTTGATGGAGAAAAGATTTAGATTATATTTATCTTTTTGTATTTGCTTTAGTGTAATTTTCCTTTCATTTTTTTTTAACTTTTGAGCGACTTTTAATTTTCTTTAAGAGTGAAGAAGGGTGTATGCGTTGGTGATTGTGATTTGGTTTATTCTCACACTCAAATAAGAACATAAATCCTTTTAGCACACTTCATCTTTTATGAATGGAAAATGAGCCCATATTTTTATATTTTAGGACATACATGCACATGGGTAACACGTATTACTCTTTCCATTTACTTTTAAACCATATCGCCCTCTCTCGATGGAAGCATTCACCACATAAGCATATTACAAAATTGAGGAGCAACCAATAAACATATGAGCGTCACTCAACTCGCTGCTCTTTGTGACACTACTTCTACCCTCCATCAACGAATGCACGATTGTCACTAATTCAGAGCTCGTGCCTCTTTTTGGAGATCCTTTTATCCTTTGTCGATGAACGCGCGAATACCATCCAACTCATAATCTACAATTCTTCGTGGAATTCTTTATATTCCTCGTCGAAAAATGCATGAGCGCCGCATGGCCTAAAATTTGTGACTCTTCGTGGAATTGTTTTATTCTTTGACCAAGAAAATGAGCTTCGCTTTGCTTGGAATTCTCTTTATCCTTCTTCAACGAACGTGCATTATCCAACTTGGAATTCATGACTCTTCATTGACAAACAAACTCCACTAAAAATCAGAATTCTTGACTCTTTAGGAAATTACTATTCTTTCGTCAACAAATGTACGCACGTAATTCATCTTAGAATTCATGACTCTTCATGAAATTCCTCTTATCCTTTATCCACATACACACAAGAGTTGTTCAAACTAGAGTTCATGATTCTTTCCTCTTATTCTTTATCAACAAATGAATGAGCCTAGCTTAACTCGGCACTATGACTCTTCGTGACATTCTTTCAATTCTTCCTCGACATACACATACACTAATTCACAAAAATATTATTTTTTCCTTTATTTGTTTCTTGCAAGAATACTTGGGGAGTGACCAGTTTAGATCCACAAGATCTCATGAAATTAGTCATTATCCCTTTATTATCAATTCTTCAAAACCAATAAGAAGAAGTAAAGACAAGTCATCACGAACACAGATCCATGACATATTACAATTAGAGCTTGAAGTATCCTCGTCCCCTTTCTTGGAGAATATTAAAATCCAGTTAAGAGAGGAACGACTAGAAAAGTCAATCATACAATACAATGATAGAGAAATGCATTATAGATATTCAAGCTTGCGTAAAATGCTAACTTGGGATAAAAATCGAGAGGTGATGTACTTTATCCAATGGAAATCTTATTATAATCCTGACGAGAGCTTTAGAAAATTTCTTTAAGTGTAGATATTGACATTCAAATGAAGTGGACACAAGATGATAACGGAAGTAACGTGACACCTTTTCTAAGACTACGTCAGTCATGGATGTTTCCGAAGTCGAGTTTGTAGTATACTCCCAATTTATACAGTTTATGTTTTTAATAAATCTCGAGCCTATTGTCATTCAAAAAATCCATATACTGGCTCATTGCAAAGATCATTGAACAACTATTTTTTAGAATCCTTGAGGTGTTAATTGAATTTTTAAAAAGAGTTGATTTCAGATTCTTAATAAGTTAAGTGATAATAGTCTAAATTAAAATAGTTTGGGAAATTCTTATACTTAATGTATTTAAGATAATTTTTAATTAGGTTTAAATTATAATTTTTCTTAAGGCTTTATTAAAAAAAATAATCGTTATTATAAATTAATTTTAACAAATAGACTTATATGACTAATTTTGACTATGCCATTATTTCCTAATATTAAATAATTTATTTTAAGAGTCAATTGTTAGTCAATTTATATTCTTAAGAAAATTATAATTGTTAAGGGAATAAGACTGACTAAGTTTGTTCTCTTTGATTAATTATTAATTTGTTAATTAGTTTAGAAGTTAATTAGTTAGTTTTGACAAAATTGTTTTTAAAACTAATTATTGACGAGGTCTTTCTTAGTTAACGTAGTTTGTTAGTTAGGAAGTTAGATTTTAATTGATTTCATTGAATTGATTAATATGTTATAACGGAACGCGTGAGAATGACGTAAACAATGAAAGGACAAAGATTTAACGTAGTTCACCAAGATAGAACTTGGCTACGTCCACTAGAAGAGAGAAATTATTATTGAGAAGATTGTTTTACAGAGATGATATGACAAACTAGGGTTATAACACGAGTTTATATAACACTCGGTCCCCTAAAACCCTAATACAGAAAACCTAACAAATAGAGAATTGGGCTGACCCATTAAGAAGGCCCAACTATTCAAGTATATTCAACAAATCTCCACCTTGACTTGAATTCTCTCAGATGTCCCAGGTGCATTAGTCAATGCCCAGATCTCCCAAATACATTCGTCAATGTCTGATGGCCCAGATGCACTCGCCGGTGCCGGATGACCCAGATTCACTCGCCGGTGCCGGATGGCCCAGATGCACTCGCCAGTGCTGGATGTCCCAGATGCACTCGCCGGTGCCGGATGGCCCAGATGCACTCGTCGGTGCCAGATGACCCAAATGTATTAATCAATACTAGATGGCCCATATGCATTCGTCAATACCAAATGGCCTAGATGCATTAGTCAATGCTCAGATGCATTAGTCAATGCCCAAATGACCCAGATGCATTAGTCAATGCCCAGATGGTCCAAATGCATTAGTCAATGCCCAGATGGCCCAGATGTTCAATCTTCTCTATCTCTCTCTTTTAAAGTTGTCCTTAGGGAAACTAACAGTTTTTGACGTTAGGCAAATCCAATCAAAGTTGGAACTTGCTATGAGGAACGGGCTTGGTGAACATATCAGCAGGATTGTCAGTAGTTCCTACCTTTTTCACCTTTATCCTCTTCTCAATCCTTAGGAAATGATATCGCACGTCAATATGCTTAGTCCGTTCATGATGAACTTGATCTTTGGCTAAGCATATAGCACTCAGACTATCACAGAAGACAATTGCTTGATCCTGATGTAGGCCCAGATCACTAATTAGTCCTTTCAGCCATATTCCCTCTTTAGCAATTTCTGTTAATGCCATGTACTCTTCTTCTTTTGTAGACAGAGCCACTGTAGATGTAGAGTCGCTTTCCAACTAACAACTGAGCCCCCAAGAGTAAATCTATAACCAGTCATAGATCTCCTACTATCAATGTCTCCAGCATAATCAGAATCTGAATACCCAATAATCAGACATTGTGTATCACCTTCATATATGAGACCAACATCAAAAGTTCCCCGTAGATACCTGAATATACTCTTCACATCTTACCAATGCTCCTTCCCTGGTTGTACTATAAATCTTCTCACAACACTCACTGCTTGTGCCAGATCTGGTCTTGTACAAACCATAACATACATCAAACTCCCTACTACACTAGAATAAGGAACTCCAGTCATATACTTTTTTTCTTCATCTGTCTGAGGAGCAAACAAAGTAGTAAGATGAATATTAACAGCACATGATGTATCTATAGGTTTAGCTGATGACATCCCAAACCTTGACAATACCTTCTCAATGTAACCTTTTTATGATAAGAAAAGTTTCTTCTGGCCTCTATCTCTAAAAATTTCCATTCCTAGAATTTTTCGAACTACTCCTAGATTTTTCATCTCAAACTCAGCATTTAGAAGATCCTTTAGCTTTTGAACATCTGTTTTGCTCTTTGTTGCTACCAACATGTCATCTACATACAAGACTAGGTAGATGAATGAGTCATCCTTCAACTTGGTGTAATACACACAACAGTCATATGCACTCCTCTTGTAATTAAGAGACATCATAAAGTTGTCAAACCTCTTATACCACTGCCTTGGAGACTGTTTAAGTCTGTATAAAGACTTCTTCAACTTGCAAACATATTTTTCCTTTTTTGGAACTTGGAAACCTTCTGGCTGAGTCATGTATATTTCTTCCTCTAACTCTCCATGTAGAAAGACTGTTTTCACATCAAGTTGTTCGAGCTCCAAATCCTGATGTGTCACTATTGCTAGTAACACCCTGATAGAAGTATGTTTGACTACTGGTGAGAAAATTTCGTTATAGTCTACTCCCTCCTTCTGATTGAACCCCCTTACAACAACTCGAGCGTTAAACTTGACTCCTTCAACATCTGTTATACCTTCCTTTTTCTTGAAAACCCATTTGCAGGTAATAACATTTCTCCCTGTAGGCAAATAGACTAACTCCCAAGTATGATTTTTGTGAATTGATTCCATCTCATCTCCCATTGTTGTGAACCACTGCGCAACTTCAAACCCGGATACAGCTTCTTTGTATGTGGATGGTACAAACATATTCACTTCCTCTTCAGCAACCTATAGTGCATAACCAACCATATCTTCATAACTGTATCTCTGAGGTGGTCTAACTCCAATCCTCCTTAACCGACCTTCAGCTACACTCTCATGAATAACTTCAGACAGTTGAGAATTTAATTGTTGAAACTCTGGCAGTTGACCCTCAACGTGGGGTTCTTTTTCATTTTGTAAAGTAGTTTCTAACTCCACCTGTTTGTTAGCACTACTGCTTTCTTCTACAGATTTCTCAATAAAGTTAAGTATAGAGTTCTCATCAACGATGACGTTTCTACTCACAATAACTCTTTTTTAAGATGGAGACCATATTTTGTATCATTTTACACCATCTCCATGACCCACAAGTACTCCAAAAAGATCCTCCTTTGCTAGAATCTGCATCCCCCTTTCACTCATATGACCAAGCCTCATATGCCAAAGTTTAGTCATATCATCCTTGTGAATCTCTGAGGATGCAACAGAAACAGAACCTGAGACAGTAGAACCTTGCAAAAAATATAAAGTACCATTCTTGACACCTTTCAGAATAACATCAAAACCCTTGCATACATTCAGAACTCCACTTTCATCGTTGAACCAAAATCCTTTACTATCTAACATACTTAGAGATATCAAGTTCTTAGTGATAAGTGGAACATTTCTAACCTCATTTAGTGTACAGAATCTGCCATCGTGTGTCCTAATCTTGATTGAGCCAATCCCAGTTGCCTTACAAATAGAACTATTTGCCATAGAAACACTACCACCATCTACATGTTTATAAGATTCAAACCACTCTCTTCGAGAGAAAATATGATACGAAGCTCTAGAATCAAGAACCCATTCATCAATTTGATGGGTATGACCATCTACCACTAGAGCAATGTCATCGTCAGATAATTATTATCTTCTGCAACAGCTGCAGAACCAGAATCAAATTTCTATGGATTTTTATTCAAAGGGCATTCATTCTTCCAATGTCCTTTCTCTTTGCAGTAATTGCAGATATCAGTCGGCTTAGGACCCTTTGAAGTAAACGACTTGTCGCGTTTCTTCTCTTTCCTTTGCCCATTACTTCCGCTGGTAAACAACCATGAAGCTTGACTATCTGTAATTGTACCAGACGCCATATGACGTAGATCTCTTGAATGAAGGGCATACCTCACATCTTCCAGACTTATTGTATCTTTCCCAACAATGAAAGACTGAACAAATTTTCATATAATGGAGGGAAAGATATTAACAAGATTAATGCAACATCTTCATCATCAACCTTAACATCAATATTTCTTAATTCTAGCATAATAGAATTTAATTGATCTAGGTGTTCTCTGATTTGCATACCTTCCTGCATTCGTAGAGTGAACAAACGTTGCTTCAGAAGCAACTTGTTGGTGAGTGACTTCGTCATATATAGACTCTCCAACTTCAACCATAACCCAGTGGCCTTCTCCTCCTCTGAGACCTCAATGATAACATCGTCTGCGAGACACAACATTATTGTTGAATGCGCCTTCTACTCCAGAATGGCCATCTTAGCAGTTATATCTACTCCTGATGATACTTTTAGTGCCCCCCATAGGCCCTGTTGTTTCAGCAAAGCCCGCATCTTGATCTGCCATATGCTAAAACTGTTTCTCACCGTGAACTTGTCGATTTTAATGTTCACTGCTGTCATCTCAGTTGAAGAACAAACAATCGAATAGTCTGAAACTCTGATACCAGTTTGTTATAACGGAACGCGTGAGAATGACGTAAACAATAAGAAGGACAGAGATTTAACGTGGTTCACCAAGATAGAACTTGGCTACCTCCACCAGAAGAGAGAGATTATTATTGAGAAGATTGTTTTACAAATATAATTTGACAAACTAGGGGTTATAACATGAGTTTATATAACACTCGGTCCCTTAAAACCCTAATACAGAAAACCTAACAAATAGAGAATTGGCCCGGCCCATTAAGAAGGCCCAACTATTCAAGTCTATTCAACATAATATTTTTTAGTTTTGTATGAATGAAAACGACAGGTGAAAAGATCCAGCCGTGGACTCAACCGAGAGCCCTACGAAGACCTGACCAGATCTGACCGAGAGTCCAACTGAGGATCCAAGAAGTTCAAGAAAACAACTTCAAATTTTGGTCAACCAAATTTCAAACGAAGTTGTGTTCTATTTTGAGCCAATAAGAGATTTGAATTTTTTTCAAAAAATCAAATGCTCTAAATTTGTAACTAACAACTTAGACCACGTCAATCAAGGGTCTAAGTAATGAGGTGACAATCTAGATAATTTAAATTCAAATTGGGAGTTATTAACTCATTTACATAGAGAAAATCCTCCAACAAACTCCCCCAGAATTGGTCAAATTTGTTTTTAATGAACATGGGACTTAGGGTTTCCTCAGTTTCCCATATAAAACCTCCACCCCATGCCATTAGAAAGAGATTTTTTTGCACAACTTTGTGAACGAAACATTCCACTTTCCTTAGTCAAAGCCTACTTCTTTACCTCTCCAAAACGATAACCCCAAATTTGTCTTCTCGGGTCTAACTTTGGTTTTCGCCTATTGATTTTTGCTTGGTTTAAAAGATCTTAAGAATCAATTTTAAGATCTCTAATCCCCTTTTACTTTATATTTTGATTCAATAAAATAAATTTTATGCGTGTTGTTGTAGGTTTAAATTTCAAATATAGTCTTTAAATTTCAAATAAGCTACCATTGGAAAGATCTTTGAGTTGTCTTTTATTTGATAGTAAACAACGATCATGGCTTGACCTACAACCCACGCTAGGTCACCCGTACACCATATTGTTCATTTCAAGATCCATGAGGCTCCATTACGAATTGTGTGGACCTATGTTATGTCTCGAACTTTGGAAAAACAAAACATTTATCCAAACTCAATACCTTTCTAATGCACTCTAGCTCAGCCTCAATGGAGATATGATTCAAAAGCTAAAGTCTAAGTTTGAAGAAAGTAGCTAAAAGTCGAGAAAAATAAATGCTTAACTTTTAAAATATGTAACTTGACCATTTATCTTGATTCAAAGCTCAAAATATAGCATGACCGGTTTAAGTACAAGCTAGGACTTAGCCAAGACTCAGTTTAGTGGGGGAAATAGGTCAGTTCAACTCATTAACTAAGTTACCAGTTTCATAAAATCCAAAATTCCTATGTTACCCTTGCCTAAGGGTATATAATGATAAAACCTCTTTCATTTAAGGCATGGTTGATCAATTTCAAGGTTTTTACACTAAATTAGAGAGAGAATAAAATTGAGATCTAAGTTAACCAATTTAAGAACACCTTGAAGGTGATTCTGGTGTGATTCTTCCTTCTCCGACGAGTCCAATTCAACGGTTATTCTTTTGTTTCTTCTGCTTACTCATGTAGGTTTCTCTGACATTCATACAAGGCAATGCATATATATGAAATTGATTTTGTACATCGACGTCGGTTATATGTATAATTTATGTTGAGGAATGATAGGGAGCACTACTTTGGGGGAGCGACTCGTACAGCGAAAGTGACCTCGTTGTTATACGAAAGTGACATCACTGTTATACAAAAGATACCTCGTCTCTTTTGTATAACAACGAGGTCTCTTTTGTATAACAACGAGGTCACTTTTGTATAACAGCGAGGTCATTTTTGATATACGAATCGCTCCCCCAAAGTAGTGCTTCCAATCATTTTTCATTTATGTTATTGTAATTGTTTAATTTACTCATTTGTTAATTATATAAATTCTTCTTATTTATTGATTGGTTTACTCTAACTACTAGAGTCCTAGGTTAAATTGAATCTAGTTAGAAAGATGATAGGTCTTGACTAGCCTCGTTTTTTAAATTCTAATTTCTCTAGAAACTTCAAGGTTTGGTTGTCGGAGGAAGAATTGTTAGTCAACTCTTTAGACGAACTCCAGGGAGCTTCCTCGTTGCAACGAATGCTTAGTTGACGCTCACGAATACAAAAGAGACATCGCTGAAGGCCATGGCGAAGACACCTTGATGAGCGACGAACGACATGTGATAACCGTTGGTCGATTCTCAGATTTGTAGGGGAATCCTCCGTACATTCCTCTTCTCATCATTCATTTGAATCGAGACTTCCATACACGATCTCTATTATCTTGGCAAGCCTCCGTAGTGACGAGCTCTAGCAGTATGAAGTAGTGACAAGGCGAGACGAAGCTCCATCAAGAAATCGGATTTCCAATTTTGGAAATGGAGCTTTCGTTATGTTCTTCATTGACGGATTCTTGCAGCTACTCTCCAGGAGATATGCGATGACAAAGGCGAGCTAAATCTGAAATGAATCCTGAGTGAGCAGCGTTCAATTTCCAGGAAATAAGCTCTCGTCATTTTTTTACCCAAGGACTAAGACTTTATTCCATAATGGTTGGACGTTGTTTTTTCTTCGTCTATCTTCCTCAGTATTACATACATGATCATAAATATTGGTGATTCCTTAATATTTATGCTTAACATCTTTCCTATATATGTTCTCGAAAAAGAACAGACATTAAATGTCTACACAAAATTCTTCTAAACTCAAAGAGGCGACACAAACCCTTAATGTCACAATATAACTCACTATAGTGCACCCAAAATGGAATGTCTTTTCCATTTTCTCCCTATTTTCCAAAGACCATTTCCACTACATCAAACACAAAAGTAAACTCTTAATAATGCTTCACTAATGCAGTGTTACAATATATCAAACCTTTAATTTCATCCTAAAACATTTTATTTTTATACACACTTTGAAACTATTTCTCAATTTAATAGACATTAATGACATAATAGTAAGAATTAAAAGACATAAAATAATAAAATATTTCCTTTTCAATCTTGCTTCTCATGGAATTGTCATATTATTCAACAAACTGCTTCAATAATCATAAAAAAATGCATTAATATTCTCACTTCTTTTACTTGTTGACATTCCACACTTTATCTCTCAATAAAACCACTTATAACGTAGTGCATATAAAAAATTCAACCTATCATTTTATCATAAATTAAAATTTCTAATGAATTCATTTAAGTTATTCTCACATTCTTCACGGGTCAGTAAATTATACACAATAATCTTTGAGTTTTTCTTTATAGACTTATATTAGGCATGACTACTAAACTTGACTAAAATATTTTTCATGATATATCAAAGACAAACGATAATGGGTGTTTGGAAATACTTTAGGAATAACAATTTCGACTTTGCATTGATCCTTAAAAATACCTTATGGAGCGCGACCTCCCATGCATGTCAACCATGATTTAACTATCCAAATAAAAGTTTATGAATCTTCTTTCAATATAAAACTATAACCAAGAAACACAAATTTACCATGATAATTTACTCCAACAAAAGGAGAAAATGACATATCATATCCATTAGTCAAATGTGTAGTATCAAACGTAATAATATCAGAAAAATACTCATACACAGCCTTACATCTTGCATTAATCCAAAATATATTTCTTATTTAATGATCATGTTACATACTTGTAATTTCAAATAATTCATCAATCTTAACTGTAATTGTAATCCTTGATTTGTGTTAAACTAAAGAGAGAAAGATTGTATTGTAAGAAAGAGAGAAAAATTGTATTGTGAATTGTTGTTTATGGTTACATAGATTATTTCTATTATATAAACATTATAATTGACATATAAGAAAACTAAATAATATAATTTGATATTATCAAAATTTATAATATTGTGATAATAAATCTTAGAAATATATTATATTATACTCTAACATCCCCACTCAAACTCACGATGCAACAAAAATAAGCATTAAGAGTTTGACAGTCAGAAAACGAAAACGCGAACAATAAGAAGTTATGCATCATTCTTAATTTTCTTCTCTCCTTCTCTTCTCTCTTCTTCCTATTCCATTAACCATCTGCCCAAAAAGAAACTCTTCTTCGATTCAAACCAACCAAAATCGACAGCCCACAAAAACCAAACCAATCTAACCATCCTTCACAAACACAAGGAAAACCAAACCAAATTCAACTCTCTATTCTTAACAACAACCAAAACCAAAACTAATCAAACCAAGTTTCACAAACATAGGGAAAACCTAAACCAAATTCAAATCCCTATTTTGAACAACAACCAAACCAAGACCAATCAAACCAAGTTTCACACAAACATAGAGACAAAAAAAACAAATTCAACTCCCTATTCTCAATAACAACCAAAACCAATCAAACCAAGACCAATCAACCAAGATTCAAAAACTCACTTTCGATTTCCTCTTCTCCAAGACTAATAATAAAACCAACCTTCTTCTAAACCATCTAATTCACCAAATTAACCTTCAATCTATCCAAGTTACCCTCCTCAATTAAGAAAAAAAACAACCAAACTCATTTCCACCAAGCTACCAAAATTCTCAATCCAACTAGACGAAAATAAATCCACTCAAATGAAATCCAAAACCCCAGATAAGATGCTTAAGACCACCGGCAAACAATAATATTAATAATAAATTATTAGAGTCCTCCATCAATGGCTAAGGTAACCATTGATGGAGGCAGCGAAAGCCTCTCACTTGATTAACTCAAGATTTAATAACAAGAATCTGATACCATGTTAAACTAAAGAGAGAAAGATTGTATTGTGAATTGTTGTTTATGGTTACAAAGATTATGTTTATTATATAGACATTATAATTGATATATAAAGAAACTAAATAATATAATTTGATATTATCACAATTTATAATATTGTGATAATACCTTACAAATATATTATATTATACTCTAACAATTTGCAATCCATTATATTAGAAGGTCTAGGATGAAAGATTTTAAAAAAAAAATAAGTTTACATTGTTTAAAGCATCCAAAACATAAATACTTTAGCTCACCATCATTTTCTTTTTTGGAACTTAATTTTGAAATTGCAAAACCAAGCACTTGGGCATAGGACTTGTAAAACTCATGACCTTCTTCTTCGGAAGAAAAAAGCATCACAAGCCATCGAGTTTCGATTTCACTTTTTGTTGACGAATCACCCAACACTTGCACAACAGTTTCATCCAATGGAATACTAGAGTTGTTGGTTCCTTTTTCCATAATATCTTCGGAGACTACATTCAAATAAAGTATTTATTAGCACAAATTAACAAAGAATCAAAATAAAAAACATGCACTAGAAATTCTACAAAATCAACATTGAGGCAGAGATTCTTAAGTAAAACAATTGTGAGACCATCTCTAGCTTGGTTGTTCATATACATAATTTGATTATTTGTATGTGACACGTGATATTCTTTTGTGTATATTGAAGATGAGAGGAATGCAAAGGATACCATTAGAAATATGGATGAAATTGAATTTTGTGGGTTGTATTGTCTTATCCAAACTTCCTGGTAATCTGCTCCATAAAATATTTATAAACAAATCATTAAACTTTCTCTAAAGTGATAATTTGCTCAACATGGTCTTGGCTATTCATTAGTTACTATGTAATGCTATTATGGAAGAAGGCTTAGAGAAAAATGCATTTTTAAGTTCAATAATCTTTTAATTAATGGCAATCAAATAGTTAAATTCCTCTTTTTTTCAATAGTCCTTAGTACAGGAAGTGTTAAAGTGTTAAAAAAAACTACTACGAATAAGTGATAAGCACCAAGTGCAACTAGTATCATTCTTCTATGAATTTAAAAAAGACAAAACACTATTTATGTTTCTTCTATCCCTATTTTGCTCTTTGACCCTTCTCATCATCAAGATGCATGATTGATTCCATGTGATTAAAGAATCAGTTTTGGCTATCAGTTAACACAAGAGAAGAATGTGTGTTTAAAAAAAGGAATGGAGAAAGGAACATAGAAGTGAGTAGGTTAAATCGAAACTAGAGAAAATTGCCACAAAGATCAAAACTGTAAAAAATAATACATATGATGAATACATGCCAACAAATATTAACTAGATAAACCTAAAATTACTCATATATATGTCTAAAACATAGTTTGGCCAGGACAGATTTAGATACGCCTAAATTACTCACATAAAATTGTTCTACTTGTTTTAAGGCTTTAATAATTCGTCTTAACAAAATATATTAATTGTAAATATTTCATGTTAATTATCTAGTCTAATTGAAAAAAGAAATTAACAAACTAAGTGTGAGTTTAAATATTGATTGTCAGCAAATTGAAAGTTGTTGGCCTTTATTGTCTTTTATGAAATTATGACTTATTTAATAATTAATGGGTTTGGACTTATATGTATAAGTAATTTAGAGTTTCTAGGCTAATTTACTCATTTATAAGGGTGGTTTATAAAGGTTGATATACAACACTTGAGACTTTTATGACTTTTACTCTTTAACAAATATTATTGTCATTCATAATATTTTCGATAGTTTCATTTCTTCGTAACTGTTCTTAGAAGATCCAATACACTGGTAAAAGATAGAGTAATAACGACGGATTTAGCGACAAATTTATTATACTGTTGCTGTTGATTAATAAAAATATTAAACTGGGCCAAACGTGTAGTTTGTTTAGATATTCTGGGTCACGGCTTTTTTTTATCCTGTGGCTATTTTTTTTATCTTCCAAACATTTACATCATTTAATAAATAAAAATAACTTTAAAATCCTAATTATATTATACACTCCTCATTTATGGATTTCAGTTTCTCCCACCTTAAGCTGTTCACCTACATTGCTCTTTGCCTACAGAACTCCTCCTTGTCTGCCCTATATTCTAAATTAGGGTTTACGAATACAATGCTTCTTTCTTCTTCTAGCACGTCTTCTTCCAGATCGTCGCACAAGAGTTTCTTCTACATTCATCGTCAACAACCTACGAACGTCTAGGTAAACAAATTAGGTTGTAATTGTTTTACATGTGTTATCAAGGATAATTCTTTAAAAGATTGTCACATTACAATGCTAGAGATGTGTTCCTATTTATAGACAAAGGTGGAATTTGTTCCTATTAATAGACAAATGAGGAATGTGAGTATCTGATCGATCTTCTTCAGCTTAACATGCGAAGTCATATATAGTAGACAGTGAAACTGGAAAGAGAAAAGATAGTAGGTGCGTATAATGACCTCTTCAGACTTGATATTTGTTCTCTTGTTAAGGTTTCCTAGTATTCTGTTCATTATTATATTAGGTATCCAACACATTCTTCTAATGCAGGGTGCGTACGAGCTCTACTACTTTTCTTCCAATAGAACGTCAATCTGTAAAATTGAGTAAGAGATTGCAGATTTCACCTTTATACTTTTGTAGATAAGTAAACATGATAATGGAACAATTAAGTTTACCCTGGTCTTATAAATTCTCCAAATTATTTCAATGGTCTATCACTATAAGATTTACTTGTTTTATTTTATTTTTATAATAATTTTTTTGCATTCGTGGTTAATCTTGCTGCATATAACTGATAGAACATGGTGAGGTCTTCAAGTTCTTCACTACGAGGTTGGTCAGAAGTATAAACCAATTTCATTAACATTTGGTTTATCAACCTTGCCCAGCTGTTTTAGATATTGTTTTGTTTTAGGAATATCATTGTATATTGCTCTAATGTTGAAGAAGGAGTTGAGACTGTTTCCAGTAGCCAAAGAAAATTTTAGTGATGTGCCTTGGGGGAATGAACTATTAGAGTGTGGAAAAGGACTTTCTGTTAAACCAAAAATGGGAGATGCGCTACTTTTCTAGAGCATAAGGCCTGATGTCACTCTCGATCCTTCAAGTATACATGGTTGATTATTCTTTCTGCCTTCATTATTAATATCTTGTTACCATTGTTCAGAAAATTATATAACATATTATAAATTCTATGATTTAGGTGGCTGTGCAGTTTGTAAAGGAAACAAGTGGTCATCCACAAAGTGTGAATATGTGTTCATGAATACAAAGTTTAATGGATGGGTATCAAAGGTAAACCTTATTCTATCATAGTATCAATATGTTTGAAAATCTTTCTCAGATTTTATGGAGTTTAAAAATATTTTCTTGAGTTTTTTGATATGTTGTAGAATGCAAAGCATATTCATATGTGAATGCTTTCATTAGAGTTTCTTATTTTCCTTTGTTTTGTTTGCTCATACTCATGTGCTATCAATTCTTTCATATGTTTCAGGTCGATAAAAGGATGCATGATGTCATATCATCCATAACCCATATCCGCAATATACTTACATGTTGAAGGTGAGAGATTATATTTACATTGATACATTAATGATATAGATGAATGTTTTAGAGGATAAATATGTCCTAAGTTTGATGATATACTTATTGATTTAGTTTTCTTTTGATGAATATATTATTAGCAAACTTCCACATTATGTCTCTGTTAGATATGTTTTAGAAATGTTCTGTTTTATTAATGAAATTCATTTCAGTAAAAAAATATATTGAACGGATTAGATAAACAGAATAAACAGAGAAGGTATAAAATTAGTGCAAATAATGATCTATCAATATCAGTTTAAAGAATATAATGATTTCAAAGAAGATGTATGTTGAAGAATTTGATGAATGGTGTGAGAGGTGCAGTTATCCATGTGATTACACTTCACAAATTTAAATATAATCTTCAAATACTATGAGTTCTAGGAAATTATATAATAGAAGGTTGTCTTGATTTGTTTATACTAAGATGCTAAATTAAGTAATGAAGTAAAAGTGATTTACTAATTGGTTAGTATTGTTTGACTTATGATGTATCTATAGACTTATGGAAGAGATTGGGTAAAATTGGTATTTGGTAGATGTTGAGATTATGAACCAATAGAAGAAATATTCGAAATAGAAGAGGGTCCTAAGTAATATTACTAGATCAAGAATAATTAGTTATAGATATTGGAGTGGTATATTTGTTCATGTTGCTGCTTGAAAGTTGATCATAAATGGTGACAGCAATCAATCATCGGTACTACGACCCATGAAATTAAATACTATAAAGAAGAGTAAAAGAGCTCCTAAGATAGTTCCTAACTTTAAAGACTCCTTTGGGGATGGCTACTAATTCTTCACATAATAGTCTTAAGGTGATCCCATATATAATTTGTAGAGTCAAAATAGAACAAAACTACAGAAAGATCAACTTTAATTTGTAGAATAATAGTAATATAATAATTATTATTATTTAAAAAACTACTAATTATATCTTGTTCATTAACATATGGATTGTTTGATGTAGACAAAGATGAAACATAGGAATAATGATAAAACAGGATACCCACTGGTATGATATTCTTCAGCTGATGTTGTCTTTCATATAATCACATAAATATAACTAATATACAAGATGATATTATATAAATGCATATCTAATTACGTACTAGGATAAAGGAGGTCGTTGATATTCCATGATGATCAAGAACAAATGAGGAGATGAAAAGATCGAGCTATGATATTGGTAATATATTTTGTAATGTTACTTCTAGAATTCTTATACTCTCCCACAACTACCACAATTTTAGTCTGATTTGCTTTCTTTGAGAAATTTACATGGGTTAGAAGTTACAATTTGACTTCAAGTTTTTTATTCATCAAATTTATTGAGAGCTCTAATTGATAATGCATGTTAATTAGATGGTTCCAGTTATCATCTTAATTATGATTTTGTACTGATGTAAAAATTAGTGAAATAAATGTAGAGAAATAAAATGTGTAAACTTTTGAATCTCATAAATAATGTCTTGTTTGTACTAGTTTATTAAGTAATGTCAAATCTCTTAGTTGCTTGTCATTTTGTATCATCATATACCGTGAGAGTAAAGTACATAACAGATGTATAAAGTGTATTTACTTTATAATGATAATTAACATGAGAGATATCAAAAAAATTTCAAATACTCTTGTGTGATGTAAATTATTTGGGTAAAAAAAGTTTTGAGCTATATATGATTGATTGATGAATAAAATATTTATTAGATAATGAACTATTTGAAATTAATTTCAAATAACTCATATAAAACAATTACTTAATGTTATTTATGCAATATCATACATAACTATGTGTTGCATCTCAATCATTGTGCATGGATTCCTCATTAGAATTTAGAATTTGCATTATACTTATTGTCCATCTTATAGATTTGATTAGAAGATTTTTTGTAAATTTTTTTGGGATAGTGTGTATTTTTTCTCTTTGATGTATATCATCTTGTATATGGTTAATTGTTTGTTCATCCACATTGTACATTCAAAACAGGTTTACAGTTTGATTATGTGTTTGACATTCCCATTATTTTGATGTATAGGTAATCTAGAAAACCATCTTGAGCCTAGTAAGTTAATTTGTCAAATATCATTTTTTTTTTTGTATGTGTAGTTTTAGTTTAAGATCCAACTAAAGTGAGCTCTTAAGTAATACAATCACTCCCTGGAATTACTAATAAAATTTGGCAAGACAGGTAATTATACATTTTGAATAAGAAATAAGAAGTGGTTTGTCCTTTTTATAGTTATTTTATTAGGCTTTTAGCTCATATTTTGGGCATATCTATTAAGTATATTATCACATCAACCCCTTCTAGTTGGAGGGTTTATTAACTACCTAAATGTTTTAAATATTTATCAAAGCAAAATAATTCAGATAAATAAATATGTTAGGTTGGATCTCTCACACACACAACACATACATTTTCATTTGTCTCATTATTGCATTTATTAAGTTATCTTAATATGTTACATTCATCTTCTTACTTTATTTTTTATAATTAAAACTTATTAGGTTCCCTTTTTGCTTTAGTAGAATTCGGAATCGGAACATTCAAGGGAGCAGACAATTCAACTTAGTTCGTTGAAATTTATATCAATCTCGGTATAGTTTGTTTTCTAATTTTGTTTGTTAAAGTATCCAATTATATAAAATTAAGTAATTCAATATTTGATGCACTATCTTATTACTTAGTGTTAATTGTAGAATTTATTTATTTTTTGAGACTCAACATAAACATGTAAATATTTGTATTTGTTACTCATATGATTAATTGTAAATTGATGGCTTTAGAAATGAATAGAGAAATTATATATTCTTTACTATTATTTTCAAATTATTTATTTTATTCTTTGAAATTGGTTTGAGGGGAATAAAAAAAATTTAGGAAATATATATATATATATATATATATATATATATATATATATTTGGCAGCAGTTTTAGATTAATATTTTCACATTTAGCGACAGTAATATATTCCCGTAGCCATTATTTAGCGACGGTACGCATTCTTTTAGCAAATATTTAGCTACGGAACCAATAGTGACTGCTGGCGACAGGCTCACTTTCCGTGGCTATTGATCAATAACGACAGTAAAACGTGTAGTAACGATAATATTTACCGTCGCTATTGTTCACTTTTATACTAGTGATAATCAAAACCAAAAATTGGTATCAGAGCTTGCCTAAAGAACATGTCGTCAAAATCAATGAGATGTGGCGAAAATGAATATTGTAAGAGAAGGGAACGTGACGCCCTACTATCCGTTACTCACGAAGAGTAACTACTCGGTGTGAGCGTTAAAGATGCGGATAAACTTACAAGCACAATGAATGTGGGAAGTCGTGATGTTCGACGAGGTCGATGAATGGAATGATAGAATGTCTCTTGCCGCCATCTATCAAGCGCTCCACGAAGACGTCCTTCTCATGGTGGCCGAGAATGATTTTTCCAATCTAGCGTGGGAGAAATTAAATACAATGCATGTTAGAGTGGAGAGAGGCAAAGAGGCAAAATTACAAACCTTGAAGACACAATTCGAGGTGATTCGCATTAAGAATGGGGAATCGATGGATGATTTCGCCATAAAATTGACATTCATCGTGACTGGTATCCGCTAGTTGGGAGAGAAGGTAGAAGAGATCTTCGTCGTCAAGAAGTTTCTTAAATGTACCACAAACATACAAGCAGATCATTACAGCAATCGAGCAGTTTGGTGACCTCAAAAATATTATTGTTCTTCCCAGTATTTTTCAGAGTTTCATTTCATCATAATTGTTTTTAGAAAATCCAATAATCAGAGCCAACATCGAGTACTTAAGTAGTCCATATTATCAAACCGGAGGTGTTTTCAGTGAGGGTGAAGGGCGAGCTTCGTCCGGGTGTGAGAGAACGGCGACGGTGGAGTGCGACTTTGTCCGAGCGCGAGAGAATATCGAAGGTGTAGAGAGACATCGTCCGGACGCGAGAGAACAACGATGGTGGAGGGCGAGTTCGTCCGAGCGCGAGAGAACAATGAATGTGGAGGGCGACTTCGTATAATCGACTTGAAGTGTTCCCTTTAGCCAAATACGCGAAAGAGAAAAATATTTCCTTCTGTCAAACAAAACAAGTGAAAAGAAAATAGTTTATTTTCATCCAAACATCGTGTATCAATTTTAATGGAATGAATCACTCCTCTATAAAACTTACTCCATTACATATAAATATATGTGATTATATATATATAATATATATTAAAAAATAATAAGTATACCTATAAAGTAATAATAATTATGCATATAAAGAAATAAAACAAATATTAAATAATTATTATTTACTTAGATAATTTGATTTACACTTTTTTTTTTATTTAATCAGAACATAACACACTATATTCATGATCCCGCTTCGAGTTAAAACGTTTTCAGTTGAAATCGAACACGTGATAATAATACAAATAAAATAAATAATAATAAAATAATAACTATTTTTTAATAAGGACCGATTTGGTTCCTTTTATTTGACATTTGTACAAACAGACTTAAAAATCTCCATAAATTAAAAATTAATTTGGTATGTGATATCTAAAAGTAACTTTGTTAGTTTATTTTGCTGGTTATAATCCAACTCGATCTTGTCTACATGTAAGATTTAAATTCTTGAATTTTAATACCTTCAATAATTAGGATTTAAATAATGTTTAAAATAAAAAGTGTAAAACAAGAAATTTTAAAAATTTGTCAAAATTTAAAAATAAACACCATCATTAATTATGAAAGGTATGGAGGAGTAATCGTGAAAGTTCTTTCCCGAGTATAATTAAGCCCCGAACACAAAACAAAACTTCTAAAATACGTTTAATTACGCAAAATATTTTTATTAATTTTTAAAATTAGGAGCGACTCTAAAATATAAAGTCAAAATTCCCGATCTATTTAAAAATATTTTCTAAAATCATGTCGGGAAAAGATTGGTATTAAAATTAAAAATATAATTTAAAAAAATAGAGATCCAAGAAATCGAGGCGTGACAACTTCTCTAACGAATCTACTAAAAACTTTTGAGGATCAGCACAAAACAAATTTCTGGCCATGCAAAAATATTTTTAAAAATTGTTTTACACTTAAGAAAAGAAGGGTAAAATAAACCATAAACTTGTGTAATTAATTTACGTGAGCCATTATTTTAAAAAGAAACAAACACCTTATTTTACTTGAATATGTGTAAAAGATGTATTACACTATACACTTTACACATTTATTAAAAAATGTGTAAAGATTTGTCAAATGTAAGGACGATATCTTCTATTCGAGTGATGATACAAGAGATAGACCTAAAGCACAATATTTATCCTTCTCTATGATAGTGAGTTGTCCTTCGGGATGTAGGCATCATGGAGATAGTGAAAATTTCTCCATTTTAGTTTATATTTCTTAGTTTATGGAAGTGTTAACCCCTCCATTATTGATAAATAATACTCTCTTATGATGTCACTTAAAACAAAAATTATTGTTATCCTACAAGCGATAAAAATCACGTCTAAAAAGTCATGTTACGTGAATATACGTGTATTCACTAGAGTTAAAGTGAACACCTTCAAGTATATTTTAGCTTACGAACAAAACAAGAAAACAAACGATAAAGAAAGCCCTAAGTTCTTAAGCTAGTGGCGTTCCCAAAAATAAAATAAAATAGAACGAGAAAAGATGTGTTCATTCACTTAAGAACATGTATTTATAAATTAATTATATGTATATCACGTGAGACATTAAACCCCCATATATCTATAGACCTCTAAAGACGGCTATTCGAGAACATGAGCCTAAAACTAGAAGGATAAATAAGTCATCTCTAGCTAAAGAAGATAGTTTAGTATAAAAAGAGACAAGGTTGTCTTTTAAAATGGTTGAAATGAAAGTCATGATGGCCCAAATGACCACACAAATAGAGGTATTGTCTTCAAAGGTTGTGAATAGCCTTGGAAAACGAGTCCTTAATTTTGACTCTACACAACCTATACACAAACCTCTAGTACTTGTCGATGTGATGTCTATGTAAGAGGAACTTAATACTAAAAGGTATCAACGGACTTCGGAGCAAGCATGGCTCGAAGGAATGGGAGGAGCTCGTGGTGAAAGGAATGAACCACAGTATGTCAACACCTTCGTTGGACCGATCCCGAATTCTTAGGACAATGAATATACGCAAGTATACGATGCAAAAATGGCTCAATTGGAAGTTCTAACCCTTAAATATCACGAGAAATACGAAAAAATGACTATGGGTAAAGGAATAAGATCCCACAACACTTGGAAGGAAAGACTAACAGCCATCGAGAACGCTCCAATTCTCCGTGATTTCAAAATGTCCCCGCTTGATAATTTTGACGGAAAAATAGACCTTCAATTTTATATAAAAATGTTGGGTTTAGATTTTAGAAATTGTTGAATTATGTTTAAATCATGAACTCAATTGGTTTTGATAATTTAGCTTAAATAATCAAAAAGGAAGAAATTATTGGGTTAAGTTTTTAATTGATTTAAAATAATTTAACATACTTGATATCAATGATTGATGAAATGGTTTTTGATAATAAATGGATAAAACTAAGTTCAATTATTGTTAGTCATATCAATTATAAAATTTATAGTTATATAAATGAGTTCGTATGTGGTGTAGTGGTAAGTACACATATCTGTCACATGGGTGAACTGAGTTTGAATCTCACCAGATGCATTATTAATAATTAGAGTTTTATTAATTTGCAGGCACATCTCAAAGTCAACGCGCGCGAGCAGACGTCTCAAAGACAACGTATGTAGTTAGACTTGGCAGTCTAACTCTATTAGACGTGGTAGTCTAATGGGATGTAAAGTTAGACGTGCAAGTCTAACTTCATATTAGAGCATCTCCAATAGTACTGGAAACCAATACCCAAAATGGGTTTTCTCCTCCAACCGGACTGCAAAACCAAACCCAAAATGAGATTTCTCATTTTCCCTCTTCAAAAAACGCAAATATGCGTTGTTACTGTTCACAATCGCATATATTTTTTATTTTTTTTGCATTTTAGCCCTTTAACTTTTACTTAATTAATTTTATATATTAAACTTACTTATATAGTTAATTTACATAATTTATTTATATTGTAATTTGTTTATATATTTTATTTATTTATATGTTTTATTTGTTAATATTTTTATTTTTATTCTATATTTTACATTGAGCTTATTTATATAATTATTAAATTAATTTATATAATATTTTTTATATAACATAAATTTATAATAATATTTTAAAAAAATTATAATAATATTAAAAAAAATTACTTTAATATATATATATATATATTATATTAAATATAATTATAAAATTACTAAATTACCAAATTATATAATTATATTTGGATGATATTATAATTTGTGGTGTAATTTATAAGTTTGTAAAAGATATGGGTGATATTAAAAAGTTATAAAAGTTGATGTAAGAAAGAATATTATAAGAATATTCTTATGGGTTTGAGAATGAGTTTTTCGGTCGGAGTAGAATTATTGTTTGATGTGACATTTACACCAAAATGAGTTTTAAAATGGGTTTTTCGGTTGGAGATGGTCTTAGTCTGAAGTAAATTGTAGTTAGACTTGACAGTGTAACTCCATTAAACTTGGTGGTCTAATGCGATGTAAAGTTAGACGTGCAAGTTTAACTCCTTCAGATTAGTATGGAGTGAATTGTAGTTAGACTTGGTGGTCTAATAGGATGTAAAGTTAGACGTGCAAGTCTAACTCCTTCAGATTAGTCTGAAGTGATATGTAGTTAGACTTGGCAATCTAACTCCATTAGACTTGGTGGTCTAATGGGATGTAAAGTTCGACGTGCAAGTCTAACTCCTTCATATTATTTGAAGTGATATGTAGTTAGACTTGGCAGTCTAACTCCAATAGACTTGGTGGTCTAATGGGATGTAAAGTTAGACGTGCAAGTATAATTCCTTTAGATTAGTCTAAAGTGATATGTAGTTAGACTTGAAAGTCTAACCTCATTAGACTTGGTGGCCTAATGGGATGTAAAGTTAAACATGCAAGTATAACTCCTTCAGATTAGTCTGAAGTGATATGTAGTTAGACTTGGCAGTCTAACTCCATTAGATCTGGTGGTCTGATGGGATGTAATAACGCAGCGGAATTTTTCTAACTTTTTCGCCCTTGTGCGGCTTGTTTTGCGCATCAAAACAATCAGCCAACTCCGAGGTTCACTACTCAAAAAGAAATAAACAACTCACTCAACAAACAACCAAGTCCCACAATAATAAATCAAACATTCAGCAAAGAGAAACACACACAACGATTACGGGCAAATGCCCAACTTTATAATATATTCACTCACAAATATCGATTACAAAGAGGCTATAAATTCTCAAGGCTGCACACAAAATGACACTCACTTGTGGGGGATATGTTTCTATCCAAAAATCCAACTACTTGTCTTGTGCAGCTCAAGATCTATTTATAGCCCTAAAGAATAATAATCTGCCTAGGAAAATAACCGTTTTGTGTGTGGGGGCCGGTCTGCCGGGCAGTTGGGGTCGGTCGTGGGTCTAGCTGGTGGGTAGTTACTGCTGAACGTGGGTCTCAATTGCCAGTTGTGGGTCTCAACCGTCCACTACTGCAGTCCCACGTTCTCCATCGGTCTTTGCTGCACGCTTACTACTAGACATGGGTCCTACCTGACCGAAACCATCCACTATGCCCACGTTCTCGACCGATCCTAACTGCCGCTGACTTTTTCCCCCACTCGACCCATCATGCCGATATTTCCAGGTCCATGGCCCAGCATGCCGACATTTCCGGGACCCCACTCTAATCACCTTCGGTCTTCCTCCAACCGTCTTCGGCCGCCTCCGTATTTTCCGCACTCGATGCGTGCGCCCTCAATGCGATGGCTGTTGTTACTCTTTCGCACCTAGGTCGCACACACACGACCCCACCTAGGTCTCCACTCGGTCCTGGCCTTCCGCAATCTGCCCCCGACTGACATTTTGCCAACACCTTGTGCCTTTGTCGCATGCACACGATACCTCTTCAGCACACCTCTCTCGGTCCTAGCACTCCACACTCGTGCCACGACAAACGCATGCTAACATCATTCTCTCGGTCCTGATACTAAACCCTTCGGTCCCGACAACAAATTTGATTACTTAGCATTCTGGGGCCAATGCCACACGCCCTCGACACTCTTCTCGGCCCCTCTCGGTCCTGACCAACACCAAGTCAAGACAACTCGGCTGAAACCTTGCACCTAAGTCGCCCGCACACGACTTTGTCTCGGCACGCTTCATCTCCGTCCTGGCACATCACAAATGTGCCAGAACATAAGCTTTTGTTACTTAGCCTTTCTCATCACTGGTACCCTGTCGCACACCCGCGACTCTTTTTGGGCACCTCTCAGTCCTGGCCATCCACAATCAAGCCCAGACCGAGGCTAATATGTTACGGCTGTAACACACCACCCCCACTAGAGGAGCACAACGTCCTCGTTGTGGGCTGCACAAATCCGCCTCGCCCAAGCACTTAGAACATACTTTCTCGGTCCCCAAACCAAACTCACCTTCAACATCCGCATCAAGACCGTGTTCTTAGTAAATATATCCGCACCCTGGATAGAGGTCTTCCTGCTCGCCTTCAGGAATATTTCTGCACCCAAGTATTTGAAACACCCTTCAATAGTCTTCTCAGACGAGCATCCCTTCATCCATTCAAATAAGACCGTGTACTTGCACCATCTATCCACTCATGGGATAGAGATCTTCCCGCCCTCATTTTGGAATCCAAGAAAAAAGCTCCCTGAAAACCGTGGCCACAGTCCCCAAAGAATCCCCAGCAGTAGCCCCCTACACCTTTTCCTCGGTCTTGTCTAGGCAAAACACTAGGCAAGTTATCATCTGCCTTGTATAAAGCTGATGTGTGAAGTCCGCCTTGGTTACCTTTCGAACATCCTTCAAAAGTCTGGACTTCATAAGCGTCGGGGCCTTGACATAGGCCGACACTTGGCCCTCGCTGGTCATCATCTCCATCAAAGCCGACGCATCCGCCTCTTTTTCCCACATTCGGCTTACAACTGGCTGGATGTTTATGAGACATCTCGACTTCTTTCTCCTTGGAGAATCGCAAGTTTCTGCCACAAAGGAGAGAGAACTCGACTCTCCACTTGGCAGAACTTCAAAATAAGGTTGCACCTCCACCGATGCTTGGACCAGAAACATATTTCCAAGGATGATATCACCAACATCTAGGAGGACAGAAACACACTTGATCCGGGCCTACCGAGCCATATGAGGCGGAACATGGGCCACGTAAACCCACTATCGGTGGAAGGAAGGGAACAACCGGCCAATATCCCACATGGAAATTAGCAATCTGCCCGCCTTTACTCGGCGCTGCTTTGGAATTCAAGGCCTTCTCTCGGCCTTTATATTGGGACCAAACATATCCCGCAAGCCCATCTTCTTATGATTTGAACAAGGATCTTTGAATAACCAAGCCCTCCAATAGATGCCTGCATCCCCCATATGACACATGCTAGTTCTAAGTCCCCGCTCCTCCATAATGATCTTCGTTGCTGTGTAATCTGCTCCAGGATCCCACAGAAACATTTCTATTTCTTTACAGATACTCACACCGCCAAAGAATGTTGGTTCACGTACCTTGAACCATGTTGAAGAACATGCTACTATTTCCAATCTCGAAGCAGCAACTTTCTTCCAAAACTTGATCTCACTATCAAGTTGATCCCGTTTAGACTCAAGGTCTTCCTCGCATAGAAACACATTCCTTCCAACAGAATCCAAAACTTCAGCATTAGTATCCCGCCTGGACAACAAATCTGAATTTGGGCAGTCTGTTTCGAAAATAGATAAAGAATCTTCTCCACCGGGGTTTGGGACATCAACCAAGTCTTC
The DNA here is from genome assembly GCF_907164915.1 of Impatiens glandulifera. Lineage (NCBI taxonomy): Eukaryota > Viridiplantae > Streptophyta > Magnoliopsida > Ericales > Balsaminaceae > Impatiens > Impatiens glandulifera. The sequence goes on from NC_061866.1 coordinate 30,697,739, forward strand.
AAGGTGTCGCACCATTGGTTCTCTATCTAGAACTCGACTTCGGGTTGATTTATTTTCGGCCATCTTTTGAAAACTATCCAGCAACTTGGGCTCTGATACCACCTGTCACAAAGGCAAATAACGCATCGGAATTTTTCTAACTTTTTCGCCCTTGTGCGGCTTGTTTTGCGCATCAAAACAATCAGCCAACTCCGAGGTTCACTACTCAAAAAAAAATAAACAACTCACTCAACAAACAACCAAGTCCCACAATAATAAATCAAACATTCAGCAAAGAGAAACACACACAACGATTACGGGCAAATGCCCAACTTTATAATATATTCACTCACAAATATCGATTACAAAGAGGCTATAAATTCTCAAGGCTGCACACAAAATGACACTCACTTGTGGGGGATATTTTTCTATCCAAAAATCCAACTACTTGTCTTGTGCAGCTCAAGATCTATTTATAGTCCTAAAGAATAACAATATGCTTAGGAAAATAACCGTTTTGGGTGTGGGGGCCGGTCTACCGGGCAGTTGGGGCCGGTCGTGGGTCTAGCTGGTGGGCAGTTACTGCTAAACGTGGGTCTCCACTTCCAGTCGTGGGTCTCAACCGTCCACTACTGCAGTCTCACGTTCTCCATCGGTCTTTGTTGCACGCTTGCTGCTAAACATGGGTCCTACCTGACCGAAACCATCCACTATGCCCACGTTCTCGACCGAGCTTAACTACTGCTGACTTTTTCCCCCACTCAACCCATTATGCCGATATTTCCGGGTCCACGACCCAGCATGCCGACATTTCCGGGCCCCCACTCTGATCGCCTTCGGTCTTCCTCTAACCGTCCTAGGCCACTTCCGTATTTTCCGCACTCGATGCGCGCACCCTAAATGCGCTAGATGTTGTTACTCTTTCGCACCTAGGTCGCACGCACACGACCCCACCTAGGCCTCCACTCGGTCCTGGCCTTCCGCAATCCGGACCCCGACCGACATTTTGCCAACACCTTGTGCCTTTGTCGAACACACACGACACCTATTCAGCACACCTCTCTCGATCCTAACACTCCACACTCGTGCCACGACAAACACATGCTAACATCATTCTCTCGGTCTTGATACTCAACCCTTCGGTCCCGACAACAACTTTGATTACTTATCATTCTAAGGCCAGTGCCGCACGCCCTCGACACTCTTCTCGGCCCCTCTCGGTCCTGGCCAACACCAAGCCAAGACAACTCGGCTGAAACCTTGCACCTAAGTCGCCCACACACGACTTCATCTCGGCACGCTTCATCTCGGTCCTAGCACTTCACAAATGTGCCAGAACATAAGCTTTAGTTACTTAGCCTTTCTCATCTCCGGTACCCTGTCGCACACCCGCGACTCTTTTTGGGCACCTCTCGGTCCTGGCCATCCACAATCAAGCCCAAACTGAGGCTAACACGTTACGGCTCGGCCCCTATCGGTCTTGGACAACACCATGCCAAGACAACTCGGCTGAAACCTTGCACCTAAGTCGCTCGCACACGACTTCATCTCGACACGCTTCATCTCGGTCCTGGCACTTCACAAATGTGCCAGAACATAAGCTTTAGTTACTTAACCTTTCTCATCTCCGGTACCCTGCCGCACACCCGCGACTCTTTTTGGGCACCTCTCGGTCCTGGCCATCCACAATCAAGCCCAGACCGAGGTTAACATGTTACGGCTGTAACACACCACTTCGCATTTAATGATGACGTGTTGTAGAGCTCTGCGTGCTGATGTACTGTAGTTCTACTTGAGTGTTGTACCAGCACTTGAGTATCGTATCCCTATTTGAATGGCATGTGACTATAAGCTTCTTAGAAGGTATGTATTAATGACGCATGACAATTGATGCAACGGTCGAATCTGAGTATTGACATTTGGCATTATTCCGTTGATTATTGTGTGTGCTATTGTCGGGCGATAATCAAGGAAGATGAGCGGGCACTGCTTTAGTCTTCTGTTGAAGCCTAGTCATTTGTTAGCACTTCTTTAGATAACTCGTCTAATGAAGTTTAGACTACGTCTGCTCGCACACTTCTTCAGACTACCCGTCTGATGAAGTTCATACTCCAACTGCTCGCACAGTTCTTCAGACAACCCGTCTGATGAAGTTCAGATCACGTCTGCTTGCGCACTTCTTTAGACTACCCGTCTGATAAATTTCAGACTACGTCTGCTCGTGTACTTCTTTAGACAACCCGTCTGATGAAGTTCAGAATACGTCTTCACACGCAATTTTGTCAAGGCTGTACTTGCACAACGACAAATTTCACAACTTAGTTCTTGATCAGACCATAACTTAGTTTTGTTCAGAATACAACTTAGTTTTGTTGATACCGCATCATTAATACTATGTCATATTGAATTAAACTTATTCACCTAAGTTTATTAAGATGTTTTTCCTTAACTAATTATTATTTTTTTAATTACTTTTCCTTTTTCTTTATTTAATTTAATCTAACAATTTCCTTTTTTTTTATTGATGTTATAACTAAGTTAACTTGATAAATTTTCCAAACAGATGATTATATTAATATTATTACAGAACAAAAATATAAAAATACAAAGTTTGAGTTTAAGATCCCTCCCTTTCTTTTTCATGAAGCTTCACCCATCGAGGGCTTTTCGTCGAACATAATTCGATGCGATCGACTGCCTCCACTCAGTCCTCCACTTCCTCCACCGCGGCCACCACCGCGGTCTAGTTTTCTTTGAGTTCTAGGAGCCTGATTTACGATCCACTTCCTCCTCTTACCTTTCGCTTGATTGCCCCTCGATTGCTACATTCCCCCCTTCTAACATTATCAAGGTCAGCAACAACAAGGGCGGTGTTTTTAGCAGCTTCAGCATCCATATTTTTTTCAGTCTGGAAGCGTCGAGCGACCGCATTAGAATCTTAAGAGGATTTCAGTTGAAGACCTTGTCTCATTGTGATGCTCAAGATTAAGAGATTCAGACTTGCCATGAAGCTTAGAGTTCTACTTGAGCAAGTATTTTTGCATCTTGAACATCTGGGTTCGAAGCATCGCCACTTCATGCGTAGTCTTCAATAGGTCTTTGTTAGTGCTCCCTTGAGCCGATACTAGGTCGGTATTTGCTGAGGAGTGCGCTGCAGATTGCTTCTCAAGAGTTTTCATCCTAGAGAAAATAGAGTGGATGCTTTGTTGCATCGGAGCCTGAGCTTCCAGGATGAATTTACAGAAATTCAAAGTTCCTGAAGAGGCCTCCTTAGAAAAATATGGGGTAGATGATACGATATGGGAGCCTGTTGGAATAGAGCAAATATGATCAGGATGAAAACTTACTTGTATGGATCGCTCTGGTTCCTTTACTAGAGAAGAGACTAAAGGCATGTTGATCAATTCCCGAGACTCATCGGCTGCTCCTTTGATTTTATTGTGCAGGTCTCTATCAAAAACTATGTTGCTTCTAAGTCGTTTGAGAGCGCTCCTTCTCAACATGAGGGATGCACTTCTGCACTTCATAAGTAGGGAGCACCTACTCATCAAAGTGAAAAGCGTAGAACCGTCTTTCCTCAACGGACGATTTCTGTTGTTCGATGACATGAAGAGTCGCCTGCTCTTCAACCACCGAGAGAAACTACTCAGCAGTAGAATTGGGATTCGGCTCACCTTGGTTGAATGGAATTTCATCAATATAGGAAATTTGCTTATCTTCGTCTGAACAGTTTAGCTCTACTCGAGGTGCTACGCTCTGAAGAGATCCGAATGAGACGACTTAGTGTCGTGGACATATTGGAGAGCCGTGGGGAATGGAGTCCATGAGTAGTTGAAGACATTCAATAACCTTCCCATATGCTTGAGCAGTTCTGTCTGAAGGATTAAAGTTTTCTTTCCTTTGGTAGATGATGGAAAAGAGAGCGCGCCCTCTAACATTTACGGCAACGAGCTCTCTTCTCTTAAGAAACTCGTTGACATCTTGAGTCTTGGCCGAGGAGAGAACCAATTTCTCCATTTTCAGTAGATTCTTCCACTTTTTTGCCACATTAGAACTTGGGTAAATATCATTGAATTTCGTGTGGAGCCTAGTGCATAGCCATTTATCAAACAACTCGATTTTCGCAGACATCGTGGACTTAACGTCTTCCAGGATGAGGTCGAGTGTCTAATTAACTTCAGACGAGACTCCTGGAATGTAGTTTCCTACGTCTTTTCCTTTCCCTACAACTTTGGCAGGTTTGGGGTTAGGAACAAGCTCTCTAAATGTGATGCCCGGAGCCCCTCGGATTGCTCTTACCATAGCGAATGGAGAAACATTCCTAGAAAAGACATTTACTGGAAAGGCTGCAGTAGGGCCCATATCTGTCTAAACGGGTGCTGATTCGTTGGTCTGTTCAGCAGTTGGACCAACTGTTTCTTTAATAGTAGCAGCAGTAGATGCAGGTACAACCTCCTACTCTGCTATAGGAATAACAACTTCATATTGACCAGCAACTTCAACAGCAACTTATTCGACAAGGGAGATAACAGCTTCTTCCCTCTATCTCTTCTCAACAGATTCACCAATTGTCTCAGTAGTTGGTTCAGTAGCTTGTTCCACAAAGAGAACTACAACAGGCTCTACGGCTAGAATAGGATTGGAAGTTACCTTATCAAATGCTTGAACAACAAGAGAGGCATCCGTCTGATCAGTAGGTAGAGCATCCGTCTGACCAGTAGGAATGAACTCTGTCTGACTAGCAGCTGGGGCAGACGCCTCACCGAGAGCCTTGAGTTGACTAGCCAAAGCTTCGGCTAGAGGAGACGACGAGGCTAATAATAGAGGAACATAAGCAATAGGGGCTTCCTCCGTCCTAGCCCTTATTTTCATTGAGTCAACTTTGGTAGTATCTCCAATAGATTCCATCATCGACATCCTCATTGTCTTCACAAGGGTCTTATGACTAGAGGTCACAGGACGCTTGAACCGAGTGGTCAACTAACCACTCATCTATTCAGCCGAAGAGGAAATTTTTTTTTCTTTGAGGATCTTCATTCGAGTAATATGGTTCCCAATCGTGGAACTAGTCATTATCGTGTACACGTTAATGGTGGCACCTTTGCCGATAAACATCTTCAGATGCTCCAGAATCCAACTAAGTTGGACTAAAAAGCCCACACTCTACTTTCTAAGTGTAGAGACGATCTAACAAAGGTTAGAGAAAATGACAGATGCCCAGTTGACAACCATCCCTTTTGTTATAGCCACCATCATCTCGAATCTATCTTGGGTATAGGCGTCGAACGACCTTACATTCCCTTGAATTTAACGCAAATGTCGTTGAGAAGATAGTACTTATATTTGAGGTACTTCTTCCCGTTAATGTTCACGGGACCTCCGATGTCGGAAAGGAAGGTGGGAATCTCCTAGATAACCTCGGTTGAAATCTCTTCAGCAAACGTGTGGCCTTCCTTCAAAAGCCCGAGGAACTCGGCAAAGAAGGCTTTAAATATAGAAATTTCAGTACCTTTCACAGTTGCTGAAATGGAATCTCCTTCTATCTTCGCAGTATTAAAGAACGCACGCACCTCCTGGTCGTGAAGTATGAAAGGTCCGCCAAGAAATTTCCTGAGGCCGGAAGCTTCCAGTGATCTGAACATTGCCACCATCGTCAGAACCCTGATGCGTACACCGAATCGAAGTCCATCTGCATGATATTTTAAGAAAAGGCAATGGTTTTCTTAGACATCTTAGAGTTTAGAAAATAGACGAAGAAAACAATTAAATTTCTAGAGAGAAGACGGAGCGAAATAAGATTTAGGGTTTTAGAAGATCTCAAGGATAGCGTAAAATATTTTAGGCGTGCAAGGCACCCTTAAATAGATTTGAATCGACACGTGTCCCAAAGGACATTATTAAAATAAACTGTCATTTTAAGATTAATGGACGTCATTAAAAGTCATCATTAACCGGCACTATTAAAAGACTTCATTAAATAGAAATAAATATTCCCTCCAATTAATTTGAAACGTGATTGTTTACTGTCTAAGAGGGAAGGTAAAAAGACAGCGCATTATAATTAGGAAATCTGTCCCACTCGTCTTAAGATGAGGCGTCTGAAGAGCGCATGTAGACAGACGTCTATGAGCTCTATCCGCATACTTTGCGTTTAAGCTTGGTAAGACGTCTGTTCGGAAGGTGTCTGTTAACACACGGAAACAGATTTGTCAACAGGTGTCTGCCTTACATTTAGACGTCCGACCACGCTTAAGTTGCAAGCTGATTAATCACAGCTCGTCTAATATACATTCTCTTTAGACGAATGATTTGATCAGTCCGATTTGAGACATCCGTAAAACAATGTTTACTAAATGGATGGTCGCAAATTCAATGTACGCGGAAACTAGGACACTAACTTATACTGATTTTCCCGAGCATTGTGTTTGGAATAAATTACTATATGTTTGGACAAAACGTAAACCAGGTCGTAATGTGGGCCGATAGTTATATGCGCACCCAACTAGTGGCGAACGTTATTATCTAAGGATGTTGTTAAATGTTGTTAGGGGTGTTGTTAGTTTTGAGGACATTAGAACATTTGATAATGTCGTGTACTCATCGTATAAAGGAGCTTGTCATACTTTAGGCTTTCTTGGTGATGATAGAGAATGGAATGAAGCGATAAAAGAAGCTTTCATTTGGGCTACAGGTAGACAAATTCTCCATCTATTTGCTACACTCTTAATTTTTTGTGAAGTCGTAGATCTTTCTATGTTATGAAGTAATAATTTTGATATACTTACCGAATATGTTACAACTGTTTTACGAAAAAAGTGTAACTCTAGGAACTACAATCCAGGTCGTAGTCAAGGAATAAGTTATGCATTAATACAGATTGAAGAAATACTTCAAATAATTAAATTAGTGACATGAACATTTTATTTATTTATTTATAAATGTAATATAAATAATAAGAACGACATTTGAAATCGTTAAAACAATCCTCGTTTGATATAATTTTAACAATAAATAGACATAAACTATGAGATATGAAAGAAGAGGTCCGAAGTCTTGGGTCGGGTTGATCACGCTTATCTGCTTTCTTTTGAGACGTCTTGTGTTGATCACCTTCTTTATTGATCTTAGTCGTTTTTTGCTGGCCGTGTTTCAGTTTGTGATCGTGTTTGTGTTCGCCTTGTTTGGGAATCTTTATGTGTTCCTTGGCCTGGCTTCCTTGCTTTGTTCTTTTTGGGTAGACACATCTCTAATGGTACTAATTGTGTGAGAGAAAGATGAGTTGTTTCTATGACATTAGTTATAGAATAATACGTGTTATATTTATAGTCATCAATAAGAACACAAGAATACATGTTTACTTAATAGGAATGACTCAAAATAAATGACCAAGACTTTTTATCATTTAGTACCAACCAATTCAACGCGTTATGTAAGAACAAGTAAAATAAATTACTAATTAATTAGAAAGCCAGCAATTTCCTTAATAATTAATTAGAAAACCAGAAACTTCCTTGAAGCTATAATGGAAATAATATAATGTAAAGTTGAACAAAATGAACAATTTGATAAAATATCTTATACACCTAAGTTTGGACATATATACTCAATAAAATACAATATGCAATAAATAATTAATTAAAAATTACACAAATATTAATATTTATAAAATAAAAAAAATTAAACTAACATAAATTTATAATAAAATCTAACTAAGGAATGTTACTATATATTTTCTTTTATGCAAAACATCATTTATTTTAAAAGATAAATATAACTGTTACTTTATTTGTGTAAATATGTTATTTATAAAAATAATTAAATTTGTATATTAGGAAAATAGTTAACTCAAATCCCATTTTCAGAATGAACAGATTGGTTGGACTCATAGATAAATTTAAAATTGGAATTTAACATAATTATTTTTTATTGTGAGCCACAGGAAAGAATTTGAAATTGCTATTGGTGGGCCATGGTCATATTCTCCTTCCATGGTAAGCTACAGTAAAGATGAAGAAGATTAAATATTTCTATAATTCTTCACATTCAATTATTTAGTCATCTCATCAAACTATACCTCTTCAATTTTATGTGCATTCCGTAAAAAAAAAATTGATCTCCAAATATATTTTAAAATAAAATTGAATTCTACCAAATTATTTACAAAAACAATAAAATTACTTTGAAGAATTAATATCATATGTATCCAGATTCAAAAATAAATTGTATAGAATTAATAATAATAAAATAAAATGTTGCAAATAAAATAAATAATAATTTAATAAATAAGTTGAATTTTAAGCTAAAAAAATAAATATTAATTTTTATTTTTTTTCATGAATTCATGAAAATAAAAAAAAATTATTTGAAGCCAAAAATGACAAATAAATTTATTTTTTCCATTTTTTGTATGTGAAGTTTTTATTAAAGTTAATTCACTATTTAAAATACTTCTAACATTATGAAACATTTAAGGTTGGCTATAAAGCTTAATTTTGTTTTAATTTCATCTATAAATTTCAATTTATATTTTAGTTTCAGTTATTTTATTTACGATTTAATTTTTCTTAATTTTAATTTTAATTGAGATTCACGTTTAACATGGTTAAAAGTTTTTTTTCATCTGAATTAAATTTATTAATTAGCTTTATATCGAATATATATATAAATTTAAATTTTGTAAGATTGAAGAAACGGTTTGTTGTTGTTAAGTTTTTCTAAAATATGACAACTTGTTAACCCACTAACCATTATTTCAGTTTTATTTAATTTTTAAATTTAAATGTCCAAAACCAATTTATAAAAAAAATAGTATAAAATAATATTTTTTAATTAAAATAAACTTTGATTATTATAAATATTTTTTATAAAAATTTGTGAGTTGATCATTTATTAATATAATAAGTTATTAATTCCTTATTAATTATTTTCTCATTTTTTTGGGTTTCCAAGCCTTAGTTGTATATTTATGTAAATTGTTATCTTTAGATTTAAATTTTAGGGTATATGCTAGATATTTTAGATCGGGTAGATATTGACAAATAAATAAATAAAATAAGTGTAAAAAATATTTTCTAAAAATAATCAAAATATTAGAAGTAAAGACTGTTTCTAACATGCACATTAGACATAGCATCGATGCCCTTTCTCGTGTGTAACCAAGTACCGAAACAAAATTTTTTTTGTGAAGGCGTTATTGTTCTACATGCCCGTTCCTAGATTTGATTTATTTTTATTTTAAAATTTCAAATAAATATTTATATTTTATATTTATTTTTTAAAATTCGAAAAAATCGTTTTTTGGGGTGGACGTTTTTAAACGCTTACACATATCATTGATTCATACTCTTCAGGAAGTCCATTCAAGAGTTGTAGTTGTAGATCTTAATTTGATATTTATTGTCCTACGACCATTAGAGAGTCTGCTATAATTTTTAGTTTTGAATAAAGTCGTGTAGTGGACGAGAGTCTTTTGATTACGCAATTGTAACAGTCTAATTTTAGATTGTGTTGCGTTGTGTTTTGCAGATTCATCCAGAGTTCTTGTGAGGAGGTGCATCTTAAACATTGTTGTCTGATTCAGAGTGTTGAGAAGAGCCAAGCGAGTGCTCTTTGATATCTAATTTGCCATGATTTGTAGTATGGGTTAAAGATTTTGATGTCGTGATCACCCTATCAATCACGATATAATTTCCACAATAATAGTTTCGTAGAGGAGAAAAGAGAAGAACAGAGTGAGTAAAAGAAAAAATTTGATAGAAGAATAGATTGATAAAAGAACAAGTTGAATAGAAGAACATATTGAATAGAAATTGGGAGTTTAGGATTAGGGTTACCAGGAGCGACGACTCTAGTAATTAGAAAGAGAAAATATAGAAATTAGAATATCAAAAATATAACACCCTCTCCTTGACAATTCTAACCTTATTTAAAGACTAATAAATTATAAAATAGCCACTAAAAGATATAATCACTTCTATTTCATCCCTAGTCCAACTTAGCAATATCGGTAATAAAATCCTCATTGTTGTGAATGTCCATTCTTCCCACGTGGCATCCTCCCTCACATCATTTATCACTGAACCAATGCCTAAACAACCATTCTTCCCTTCTTTATGATTAGACGTCTTTCCAAAATTTCCTCTGGAACTAATAGTATATTGCCATCCTCTGCCACTACGGGAAGCGATAAGCTGACCGTCTACACCTCGCCCAATTTAGCCCTCAATAAGGACACATGAAAAACAAAATGAATTTTACAGCCCTCTAGAAGTTTCAATTTTTAGGCCACTTCACCAATTCTTTGTTCGACGATAAAAGGTTCAAAATATTTTGCCGACAGCATGATATTTTTACGAGCAACAACTAAAGTTTGTCGATAAGGTTGTAGCTTTAAAAACATCCAATCGCCCACCTTAAACTCTCTTTCTTGACGTTTTCTATCAGCTTGTTATTTCATACGATTCCGAGCTAATTCCAAATTCTCTTTCATAATACGACACATTCATGTACGATCTAGAACAAAATCTTCAACAACACCAACCTTACACGATACCATTGGACCCATAGGTAGTGGTACCGGAGTAAATCCATAAAGAGCTTCAGTAGGGGACATTTTAATTGAAGAATGGAATGTGGAATTATACCACCACTCTACGAGAGCTACCCAACATCTCCACAATTTTAGTTTTTGTCCACTCATACAACGCAAATAAGATTCTAAACACTGGTTGACCCTTTCGATCTGGTCATTAGTTTCAGGATGATAAGTTGTACTCAATAACGATTTCACCCCAATAACTCGTAACATTTCTCGCCAAAAATGACTAATAAAAATAGCATCTCTGTCAGAGACAATAGACTCAGGCAACCCATGAAGTTTGTTGAGATTATCCAAAAATAAAGATGCAACTTGGGTTGCACAAAATGGATGTTTCAATCCAATAAAATGACTATACTTAGTAAAATGATCAACAATTACCAGTATGGTAGAGCAACCTTCTGATGTCGGAAGTCCTTCTATAAAATCCATCGTGATATTCAACCACAGGCGTTCTGGTACCGGTAATTGTTGCAATAATCCGGGCTTATTGGTCTTCTCTATTTAAATCTTTGACAAATATCAAAACTTTTTATCATTTCCAAAACTTCCTTCTTCATACCCGACCACCAGAAAAAGAGAATTTAACTGTTAAAATGTAGTTTGCATCCCCGAATGTCCTTCAATACTTGATTCATAAAGGGTTAACAAAATATTTCTCCTTAAATATCCATTTTTTCCCACATAGACTCGACCTTTATTTTTTATGATATTGGCCACAATTGAAAATATAGGTAAATCTAAAGGATTATTTGCCACTAGCAGAACCATTTTCTGAGCAAAATCATCTCCTTGATAAGAATTTTCGACTTCTTTCTGCCATGAAGTTGTTGTCACCGTCATCCCCATTAGTGAAGCGTGATCAGCTCTTGATAAGGCAACGGCGGCCAGATTGGAACTTCCCCTCTTATATGTAATTGTATAATCAAAACACAATAACTTGGTGAGCCACTTTTGTTGTAATACCGTTGTAATCTTATATTCCATGAGATATTTGAGACTTTGATGATATGTTCGTATAACAAAAGGTCTTCCATACAAATAGTGTCGCCATTTCGTGAATGCCATAAGCAAAGCTAATAATTCATTTTCATATGTAGAAAGACCAAGATGAGGTTTAGCTAAAGCTTTACTATGGAAAGAAATATGTCTGCCCGCTTGAATTAACACAGCTCATATTCCTCATTGACTTGCATCTGTCTCTACTTCTAAGGGACGAGAAAAATCAGGTAATGCTAAAACTGGAGTAGTAGTTAACGTCGTTTTGAGTTTACTGAATGCTACTCCCGCTTCATTAGTCCAAGTAAAGAGTCTCTTTTTTAACAACCCATGAAGTGACTTGCTTATAATACCTAAATGATTCACAAAGCGTCTATAATAACCTGCTAGACCCAGAAATCCCCTTAGCTCTTTCACTGTTTTCGGTATTGGCCACGAAGTAATACAATCAATCTTTCGCGAGTCCACTTCAACCCCATTACTGCTTACATAATATCACAAATATTCTAGTCGTCGTAGAGAAAATTCATATTTATCTAGCTTGACTGACAATTTATGTTTTAATAGAGTTTTAAGTACCAATTCCAACTACTTAGTGTGAGCCTCAAGAGAGATTCTATATAGCAGAATATCGTAAAAAAACAAGAACTCATTTCCTAAGCCATGGACGAAAAATATCATTCATAAGAGCTTGAAAAGTTGTTGGTGCATTTGATAATCCAAATGGCATTACTCTGAATTCATAAAGACCAGAATGAGTGTGAAATTCCGTTTTATATACATATTCCTCTTTGACACGAATTTGGTGATACCCTGAACATAAGTCCAATTTTGAGAAAATTGTCTCTCCATACAGTTCATTTAGCATCTTATCCACTGTCGGAATAGGATATTTGTCTTTAATCGTTACTTTATTTAACTTCCGATAGTCTACACAAAATCGCCACGTCCCATCTTTCTTCTTAACTAAAATAACTGGAAAGCAAAGGAACTCGTGCTTTCGTGAATGATTTCAGACTTCTGCATTTCTGCAACTACACTTTCAATTTCTCCTTTATGTATGAATAGATATCGATACGGTCGTTGATTAAGCGGTTGAGATCCCGGCAATAAGTCAATGACATGGTTTGTTGCCCTTTTTGGAGGTAAGTTAGTTAAAGGCTCAAAAATATTTTTATATTTTATAACAAATCTCTTATTTCCAATGGTAATTGACTATCACTTAGCTATTCTAATGGGCTGATAATAGAGTTGTTGGCTCAGCATTCATAAATAATAGTTGACCCACAAAACAATTGTAACCCTTCTTCACATTCTAAGCTACGTCGTCCCATGTCATTAAATAAAAGGAACTTCCCTCCTTATCACAAGACAGTCAAATCTTCGCGCCGGATAACCTAGTTTTCATAACTCTCTTCTCGAAATTAAGACTCACTGATCCATATTTAGTCATCCAATCAACTCCCAAAACATATCACAACCTCCCAACTTGATTGTTCGAAAGTCTAGTAGAAAATCATGACTCTGCATTTTCCAAGCCAAATTCGTGCATAAGAATCGACTAAATATTCTGCCTCCGCCTGCAATAGTCACCCCCATAGGCATTGTTTCCTTTAGAACACAACCCAGCTGAGATGCAGTACCCTCATCAATAAACGAATGCGTACTACCACTATCGATTAATATAGTGATTTTCCTTTTATTAAGCTACCCAATAATCTTGAGCGTAACATTATTAGCACTCCCATTAAGAGCGTGCATTGAAATCGAACCCCCATCGTTACCCATTTTGACTCTAGCCTCCTCTTTAGCCTTAAGACAGTCATTTTCGTCATCATAAATATATTCGGTTTTGGTCTCCTCTTTAGCTTTAAACTAGTCGTCTATCTCATATTCCATTGCTTCAATATTGAATAGTTGATGACGATTGGGGCAAGCGTGATCTTTGGAATATTTCTCATCACACTTGAAACAAATACCTTTAGCATGTTTTTCTCTCATTTCTACAAACGTGGGATCTCTAGCTGGTATTTTAGTAGTATTTTTTTTAATAGTTGGTCTAAACGTACCTTGTTGGCTATTACTCCATGGAGGTTTTGGTTATGTTACATTTGGGGTCTGAGTTGGCAATTTAGTGAACAAATTCTTTTCCTCACTAAGAGGTTCGAGGAACTCGTCCTTCACCTAAACCCGTTTTATTGTCCGATCTAATGTCATTGGTCCTGCCATCTTTAAAACCTCTTTCAGTTCAGGTCGTAAGCCTCCCATGAAACTCTTCACATAATATTCGTCGTTCTGTGAAAGGCATTTAGCTACAACCAATGCTCTTAGATCTCGCCATTGATAGATATATTCTTTCAAAGTTTATATCTGTCTCAACTGCTTAAATTTTATTATCACATTTTGGTGTCCCCCTTCTTGAAATTCCAATAACACTTCTTCATAGAATTCCTCCCAATTTGGTAATGGATGATCTATTAGATAATCATAGAACCACACATCAGCCTCACCAAAAAGAAAATAAGACATGTAGCTTACCTTTTCTTCTTCAGGCATGGTGAAGTGATTGAAAAATTTATTGACTCTTCTGATCCATCCCCTAGGGTTTGAACCATCAAATTTGTCTAAATCCATCAGTGGTTGCTTGATTGATATACCTCCCGTAGTCCGTATCGAAATAGGACTTGTAGTTTGTTTCTGATTATTGATAGGAATCTCAGTTGTTCCAAAATTTTGTTTGACTGCTTGTTTGTCTAGCCTTCTATAAATACAATATCTCTCATAAGGAGTTGTTCCATGTCCAGATCTCGGCTGTAGTGGAGGTGTATTTGAACCTCCTCCTTGGTCTTCGGTTGATTTATTATTTGTGTTCGAATTCTTGGATTCCAACAGTCTTATTATAGATTCATTTTTCTCAGCGCTATCTTTCTGCATAATCTCCAAGTGACGAGCAGTTTCAATCTGTTTCACTTCAATATTTTGATTAACCTTAGGATTCTCTCACTGCAGTAACTGGAATTTATCAAGTCTAATGTTAGCAAGTCTTCAGTTGATGGTAACTCTGTTGTTAGCGAGTCTTCAGCTAATGGCAATTGTGTTGTTTGAGCAACTCTACTGATGGTGAGCTACTTACGATCAGTGGCCTATAGTAGATGTCTTTGATTTTACATGCGCATTAACACATTGCTGAACTTAGTTATATTTATTCATCAAAACCATGCGTGTTCATTTTAATTATCCTAAGTTCATTTTAATCAATTAAAACGTCTTTCATAATTCAACTTAATTTAACAATTTCCCCCTTTAACTTAATTTAACATTTGTAATAAAATTAAAGATGATTTTCTGACAAATTTCATGATTATCTACATTAAGAGAGTATTTATTTCAAGTATAGACTCAGATTCAATTATTGAGTAATATTATACTTAAAAAATCGTAAATCCCAATTTCAATAATAAATGTATGCATACTCTGCTTTTATTATTGTGTTATATTGGTTTTTGTGTAAAAAAAATAGCTCAAGTGAATTTTAAATCCTGACTCCTCTCTTTCATGAGATTGCCAATAAGTGAAATTATTCATATCTAATTTTATACCTACTGAAATATTTAAAATCACTTTGTTTGGTATTGGTTGGTCCGACACTATGGCCCAATCACTAAGTAACCCACTTTCTGGACTTGACCCAACAAGAAAAAGAGATACTACTCTCTTGGTGAGAGGGGTATGTCAAGCTCTTTTCAGTGTTTGTAGACTAGTGAAAGGGTTGCTTCATTGGGATAGGTTGTAGTGCTTCGAAATCGATAAAGAAGAGTGACTAAGCCAAATTCCAATCACATTCACACCCAACAGTGGTATCAGAGCTAGGGTTAAGGTTTATAATTGGAGTTTGAGATTGGGTTAGAGGATATGAGTTGTCTTCACCAATAACTTCTTAAAAAAGCTACGGGAGAGAAGGATGTTTTAGCGCAGATATGTTTTTCTTGGACACCACATTGTTTTCTCTTTCCTTTCTCTATTGTAGTCTAAATTAATTCAATAGGCATTCTAGAGAGAACCTGATTGATTCAAGAAACAAGGCAGCATAGTACAGGACCTGAAGAAACTTCTTCTTTCTCTCTTAAAGTTGTCATATGCTGATAAGAATCTGAAGAAATGCTTAAAAGGTAGCAAGGTCTGCTCAACCTGTTGGAGTAAGCGAATTTGCAAGGCTAAATACTAAATAGGAGGAAGAAGAAAATCGGAGTCGTCGCATTCTTGTTCAACCGTTGTCCGTGTCGCGTTTGTCATGACCATTGAGAATCAAAATCGTCACCGTTGCCTATAGTGAAGAAGTCGTTGTGCCGCTGCTGAGAAGATGAAGTAGCATCGCCGCTCGCGTTTGACGCTGGAGAAGGAGCTGCATCGCTGCATCGCTGGAGGATAAGAAAAGGAGATGCCGCCAATCTGTTTGTTGCAGCCCCGATCCACCACCGTCTCCGAATTCCGCCGCCCATTGCAGTCCAGGAAGCTGTTTTAAGCTTGGATTTCGAAGAGAAAAAAATCATCGAGCGGGGTGGGTAAGTTGAAACTTTATTTGAGTTTTGCGATGTATCATGGCTTGAACCCTCCTATTTAATTTTCACTTGTTATTTTTGTGTTGTTGGTGGTCAATAGAACTACTGTTTTCTTATTTGTCATTTTATGCCATATTGATTGTTGATTACTTTAATTTCTTTGATAGCATGTCTTGTGTTAATCAATATGGCATGGTTCCGTTGACGGAAAAACTGATTTTAGCATTTGAAAACAAAAAATAAAATGTGTTTTAATTTAGAAAAAATGTTTTAAAGTTATTAGTCAGATTTAAGCTGCTACTGATACCATTGAGAAAAAGAGTGAAATGAATGAAAATGAATGTGCCTCTATATACTTGAACTTATTTGATTATGTGATGAGAAAAATTGGTAATTTACAGTGTGCAAAAACTTTGTGGGATAAATTGTCTGAATTTTATACTGAAACTTCTCCGCCTAATAAAATGTTCTTATTTGAAATTTTTTTCAAATTTAGATTAGATATGTCTAAGGACATTGAAGATAATCTAGATGTTTTCACTAAATTTATTTATGATATTAAGTTGTGTGGTGATAAGAAAATTGATGAGTATGCCCCTATTGCCTTGTTGAATGTTATTCCTGATTCTTTTAATGATGTGAAGTCTGCCAGTAAGTATGGTAGAGATAGTGTCACTTTTGATATTGTTGTCAATGATCTTAAGAGTAAAGAGTTAGATTTGAGACACTCTGAGAGGGATAAATAATCTGGTGGAAAAGTCATGCACGTGAGGGGTAGACCTATGAGTAAGTCGAGTGCCCAAAAGAACGTCACTAATGAAAATTCTGGTAAGAAATGTTATCCTACTAGTTTAGTTAATAATTGTAAAAAAAAAAATGAAAGCCACGTGTATCATATATAATTCACAATATAAAACTTTAATGTGGTTCTTAATAAAGTGAGTTTATCAAATTTGATTTGAGAAACATTAAGTATATAAATAACAAATTTTTGGATTATTGATAAATTTAAAAAAAAAAAAAAAAAAAAAAACTAACATCATTGATAAATATAGTATTTTTTCTAATTTTTCAATATTTTAGTTGGTTATATGAAAGAAAAAAATATGTCTATATAATTGAATAAGTTAATGAGTTTGTAACAATTTGGAACTGCAATCTTAACTAATAGTTATAGGGAATATAGAGCTTAGAGCTTTCATTTAATTTAGTTATATCAATTATTTCGATTAATTTATCCATATCTGCATGAAATAGCAAACAAAAAATCAAGACTTGTGGATAGAAAAACACTTTTTCTTCCAAAATAAAAATACACTTATTCAATGAAATAACTTTATTTTTAATCTTGTCATCCTTTATATGAATGATAAATTAAGAGATCTATCTTTCTTATAAAAGTCTCTCTCGCAATCTTTATAATTCATTTATCATCATCAAGCTTAGCCTCAAATTGATTTTCCTTCCAACCAACGACTATAAAAGTCCAAGGCTTCTTGAGGTTTGTATTCCGGCACTGTATGTCCTGATCCCTGTTCTCGTAACGCAAAAAAATATCAATTATTTTGAATTTTTATACTATTTGAAAAGCAATTTAAGGACTAAAAATCAAATTTCGTGTTAAGTCTCCAAAATTGTAAAAAAAGAAAAAAGAAAGTCTAGAAATGTGTCTATCTTACCTTTATGGTAAGAAACACAAGTCCATGGGCATATCCTTGAGTGTACCTAAATCAAACAATTAAACATGTAATTCCTATTTGATATATAACTATATTAGGTAAATTCATAACTCTATTTGAATCTAAGAGTAAATAATTTTGTTTTCATATTTTATATTAAAATATGGTTAATTACCCTGCAACTTGGTCATTAGAAATCCATGGTCTCCATTCATCAATAATCTTGTATCCAAGTGACCTAGTCCATGCCTCTGTTCCTGTGAATGGCACACACATATCGTGGTCTCCGCTGCATCAACGAGTCGAATATTGTAATCATCAAAAGAGAGTTGTAAAACAATAAATTAGAAGTTAATATGATATTAAATTGTTTAAAAACACAATTATCCATATCTTATTATGATTTTTTTTTAGTGTAGGATGCTATGGTTTAATAAAAGTATATGCATTTTGACATAAAATAATTAGTCCTAAATTAATTACCTATATATTAAGGCACGATATCCTTGTTGGGTGAGGTTTCTATGGTATTTAATCAAGCTTCCAGCATCCCCATAATACTCCAAAGGGGCACCACATAACTTCCAACTTCCACTTTCCTAAAATTATTATTTTTAATCATTAATAAATCAAATATGCAATATATTTTAAAATATTATTAATTAATTTTCTACTTACAGGACTAACATGGATTGCTTTCCTCACTGCATCATTGTTCAGCCATGTGGTTGCCACTATATCATCCTTCAAATAATATTGTTATAAATTAATTCCAATTTTATTTTTACAATTTTTTTAAAAGAAAATTATTTGTAATTTATAATAATAACTTACAGTGCAAGGAACAACATTACCCGATGCGGCCATAGATGCGGCCAACTCTGGCCAAAGCAACATCGGAGAACTAGAAGTGTCGCCTTCGTGTTCCCGCACTCGGTAAGGCCAAGCCCTTCCAAACATTCTAGTTCTCACGGAAAGAAATCGAGTCGATTCTCCTAATTGCATGAAACTCGAAGGCAATGTCACATTCTTCAATTGACTGGCTTTTGTAAGACTCGATGGATCGTGAAAACATGGCTCTAGAATGTTGTATATGTTTAACCCGTCTAATACCTAATGAACAAAATAAATTTTAATTTGTTGTACTAAAATAGAATATTGTGAATGTCACGCTAAAAATAAACTCACCCTGTAAATTTTATCCAAGGCAGTATTGCATGCAGAACTATTATTATTATTATTATAGTCTCCATTGCAGGCGATTTGAGCTCCCTGTAATTATTTTACATCTTATTTTTTAATTTTTCTATACCAAATTAATTAAAATAAGGAATATCACATGATAACAAATTTAACCTGGAAAAAATCTTCTGAGATAAGGGCCATTCCATGAGCAAATGGGACAAGGGCATTCTCACCACTGAAATTAATATCATGAATGACCCCATTCCCAACCATGTAACCCTATTTCATTTATTACATTCAAATTTAATGTTTTCAAATCATAGGTAATATTAATTAACTATAAAAAATAAACCTTAAAATTTATGACGGGATTGACTTTCGCTTTAATTCCTGAGAAAGGGACATATTATCGTAAACATTCATCATAAAATTTAAAAATAATTATTTTAGATACAAGAAAAAGACCTTTAACTACTTCGGAAGCCAGAGTTGGAACGTAAGCACCCGCATATGATTCACCCGATAGATAGAAAACATTGGATTGGTATTCCGGGTAAAGATCGAACCACTTCATCGTGTTTATATTTTTAATAACAAAAAAGATATTAAATACTAGAAATTAAAAAACATTGTAGATTTATATATATTACCTTCAATAAAAAATGATGAGAGTCATTGGCTGTTTGTAAATCTCCAGTCTTATAAACTGTGGTATTTGGAGAGTAAGAGAATCCCACACCAGTTGGTGAGTCCAAATATATAATGTTAGAGACCTGCTAATATTTATTATTTTTTTTTTATTAATATTATTAATATTTAATTACAAGAATACATAAATGACCATTTTGACCTTGGACCAGCTGTATGGATTGAGGTGCAACTTGGGCATACTTCCTCGGGGTATCCCTGCCTCAAAATTGAATGGTCCTAGATGAAGAGGGCACAAAAAAGAAATTAATTACTCATTTACAATTTCTTTTGTGATTATAAGAAGTTAGATTATGTGTGGTGAAGATTAAAATTATAAATATATAATAAAAAAATTATTTAAAAATATAGAATATTTTAATTGATATATGATTGCTGAGATTGTAAAAATATATATATGTCAAAGGATGATAAATTATTTTTGATTATTCAAATAAAACAAACAAAAAAGACTGTAATTGTTTGTTATATGAAATCATTTGATTAATATTTTATTATATTCAATATCTATCAAATTTATAAATAATTAAAAACTTATATAACTCATCACTTCAATTTAAATGATTCCAGAAAGAATCAAACATGGATTTCAGTGTGGTAAAATGAGTAATCTAATTATTTAGTATTTTTATTTTATTTATGATATTGATTGATTAAGTTATTTGAACCATTACAAAAATTGAGAAAGAAATCATACATGTGACTAAATCAACATAGATGTTACTTTTAATAAGGATATTAACAATACAACCAGTAATAAGTTTGGTTTAATCGGAGTAATTTTTTAATTAAAAAAAAAATTAACATGACACCTCAAAGTTATAATCCTACTTCAACTCAAAGTGTTAAAATTAAATATTTTTTATTGGAGTAATTATTTAAACTAAATTTGTAAAAATATCTTTTCATGATGCTTGAAAAAGATTTTTTTCTTAAAAACTTCAGCCTTATTTTCCAAGAAAAATCCAACAAATTTATTCAAAAGTTAGTCAATTTCTTCATGAAATCTAGGATATTGTATTAACATTTTGTTTATGGGGTAGCAAATCAAGTTGTGAATTATGTGGCAAAGTAAGAATGTATAGGGAAGTTTATAGGGGATCATTTAAATATTTTTCATTTAGATTAATCAATTAAAATATTAAAATATTTTTAATATATTTATATATTAATATTTTCTTAAGTTTTTTTCAATAAATAATTCATTTTCATACAATTCCATTTCAATAAAATTATTTAAATAACAATTTGAAACAATTAATTTCCACAAAAATTCAAATTAAGTCCCTACTATAACTATTTATAAAATGTTCATGTCATTTTTTTTTAAATTGTGTGCTAAAAAGTCAATGATCAAGTCATATCCCTCTACAATAAATACAATGTATCATCAGTCAATGACTACTGTTGACTACATTTCCATTTTTTCTTCAGAAAATTAAGATGGATATATATAAGTAAAAAAATATAAATAAATGATAAAATGAAAGTATATAATAACTAAGCCAAGGTAAATGTAATTAGTAATTAATTACCATGCTCATAGACAAAACCATCAAAGCTGGAGCATCCTGGCCCTCCATTGAGCCATAGAACAACTGGATCCTTTGATGGGTTCCTTTCTGACTCCACAAAGTAATAAAATAGATTCTTTGAAGCCTTCCCATCTAAGTCTAAGGTCACATACCTAATTAAGTATTTACATTAATTAATATTCCATACAAAAACATGTTACAAAAGTGAAATTCCTTATTCTTTATGATCGAAATCATGATATTCAGAATATGAAAAATCGAAAAAGTAGACTATTTATGAACAATATACATACCCTGAGTAGTGTCTTGAAGGAAAATTTCCAGAGAAACCAGGGAGGGTTGTGATGAGAGCACTTTGTGGAGCTGCCTCAATTAAGACAATATTGTCCCATAATATTGTTGCTAATAAACCCCATGACAACAACATACCAATACCCTTTTCGCGATCCATCCAAACCAATCTTAATTTTTCTCGATCTTGATCTCGATCTTGATCGACGGTCTCGGAGGGAAAGAGATGTGGGTTTAGGAGTAGAACACAAGGGAATGAAGTTGGAATATATATTGATAATAGTGTAATAAATGAGACAAAGTTGTATTCAAATTAAGGCAAATTTTATATGTAAGGAAATTAAGAAAATAACAATTTTGATGAGGATAGCTAAGTTAGGCTAGCTGTAGAAGAAAGTGACCACTCCCTCAACATTTTTCTCATTGGTAGTTACACCACAAACAATACAAATAATGTGTCCACATTATTCATGGGGAGCTTTCCTCCACGTCTTATAAAAATAACTATTTAAAAACAATTTTCTTTTGACTAAATATAAAATAAAAAAGTTACATTTAAAAAGGAGAAAACAACCTTAAAATTCCATAAGTATCTTAGCAGAAAAGGAACATAAATATTTCAAAATTTTTAATTTATAATCACATATTATGTGTCGGTTTTACTAAATGGCTCGGAGTTATTGAGTTATGTGCGGTCATATTTTGTTTCAGACTAGTAGGTAACATGCCTTTCCACTTGAGTGTAACTTTTTTATTTTTTATTTTTTATTTTATTTTACTCAAACGACATTTTATAAATTTGTATGATTTTTTCATTTTTTTTTGGAAAGAGAAGTTTTCATATGGTCTTATATTCTTCTATTTATTAAGTTTTGATTGAACAATTTTGATCTCATTCTCCACTCTTATGGATGAATCACTATTTCTTCTAAATGTTTATTTAGGTTGACTCATCAATACCACCAAGAGTGTTTACACATAGACTTGTTTGTTCCAGGTTATTTAAACAATTTGGAAAGAGAAAACAATTATTATGGGTGATAATTTTAAGAAAATAATATCTTTTTTTAGATAAAAAAATTTAAAAAATATTCATATATATAAATAAAATAAATAATAATAATTTAAAATAAATGATATTTTAGTATTTTAAAAATAAAAACAATAAAGAAAACCTTAAAGATATTGAAGAAAATAATTTAAAATTAATGAATTAATTGATTTCATAGATAAGAAATGATATAATATAAAAATTAATTTTATTAAATTATCAGAAAAACCTGAATACAAACAAAACAAGGTCATAGTTTCTCACTAATAAATAAAGCTGACACCATTGTGCAGGTATCTATTCTCCCCATTATATATTAATTAACAATACTTTTATTAAAATAAAATAAATATATAAATCTAAAAAGTAATAATAATACCTGATTTAAATAATAAATTTATAAATTTAAAATTATATAATTGAAGAGAAATTATGTTAAAAAAATACGAAAAAATTAAACTAATTAAATTTTAAATAAGTGAATACTAACTATATAAATAAGAAAAAAAACACAAAATCGTTGTCAAAAAATTATCTTTTTTTCTTCTCTTAAAATTTAAGAAGATTGTCTATAAATTTTTAAAAGAATAAATAATACATCAACTTTCAAATTAATGACTTGCTATATCAGATCGGTTTGTTATATGGTCAAATGTTAATTTTATTAATTGACTTAACTTTGTTTTAAAATTTTGTTTGTTTAAATATTAGAACCAAATCAATATAATTGTTTTAACTTATTTTAAATATTAATTTATATTTTTTTATAAACATTTGAAATAATTTAAAAATGCGTAGTTTTTTACTAGTCTCAATTTAAGTTTACTAATTATTTTAGTGATTTGTTTATTATTTAATATCGATATAACTCTATAGGTATTGTTATTGTTTGTTTACTATTGTCATATATATTTTAATTCTGTTTTTTTTTAGCTTAATATTATTACTTACTTTATTTTTTTTATAAAAATTATAATTATGGGGGTAATCATTCCTAGTGGGATTAATTGTTCCTAGTAATCTCTATTCCCCTCACATGGAGGAGCAAAACAGTATAAAATATATTTTTTAATTACTATTTGGCGCCCTCCATGTAAGGGGAAGCATGAGAACAATAATCATTCCGCACCAGAGGATCCTATCTCGATTATTCTACCATTGATATTTGATTTGGTATACTATGCTCTTATCTTGTAAAACTCTAAAATAACATATTGAACAATTGAGAATATAACTTTATTTCTCAAATAATCTTCTTAAATTAATAAGATCTATAAGTTAATAATTTAAAAACTTATTTAATATTATCTCTTCAAAGGATGAATTGGTTATTGATGTTTCATAAATATGTCTTCAGTTGAAATCATAAAAACTGAATTAAATAATAGTAAAATGGATGAGGTTAGGATTTTGATCTGAATTTTTATAGCCTTTTCTGAATGAACTTCCTTATTTTCTTTATATGATTTAATGAACGATTTATTTTTTGTTTTTGAGAATTAAAGGAGAACTAACATGACACCACACAATCATGGTTCCCCGCTTAAGCTCAAAGCGCTTTCAGATTAAATCAAACTCGTGACCTCTTGATCTATTAAGTCGATTTTTACTATTGAACTACTTTGGTAGGTAACGATTTTTAATTTTGTATAAAGTAAATTATAAATTAGTGTAGACTTTCTAAGATATTAGAATTTTGAGTTCTGCCTATAAATTAATTTATTTTTGTTGAATCAATAAATCAAATCATTATGATAAGTGTGTCAAGTTTGACATTCATCTTAATGTAGTACTTCAGATAATTAGGTAATTAGAGTGATTTTTAAAAGTTGAAAAGTCACGAGTTTGAATTTTTATTAAATAAATAAAAAAAAAAGCCTTAATAAGTCTAAGTTAAGAACAACGATGAGTATCTCTGTATTTGTGATGTTTGGTTTGCCCTTCCCACAAACCCATTTTCTCTTATTGAGACTCCATTTGCATTTCATATTTTATTATGCTTCTTCCTATATAATTTCAGTATAAATATTGTCTCATTATTTTATTTCTAGCACTGAACAAATATAAAAGAATATCAAGTTTGTCAATAATTAATCACTCTCTTATCTTAATCTGTCTTGATTTTTCATAAAATAGTAATTAAGGAAATCAAGACAGAGGAACTAAATGAGTGTGTGGATGGATAGAAAATTGTTTGGTATGCCCATGGTTACAAAGTATATTAGAACACACATACATGTGCTTATGTGTTATGAGTTTCTACGACTTGTTTCGTAAGGTGTGTTTTGGGTTCAAGAATAAATTTCTTGATCTCTAAGACCGGTGAAAATTCTACAATCAAAGGACAGCGGAAGGTTTTCGATAGAGAATTTGGGGGAGAGGATAGAAGAACCAAGGGTGCGAAGAGAAATATTGTTGGTCTATACCAAACAGTCCATAGTAAATAATAATAGACGAATGTGAGCGAAGTTCATATCTTCATTATTCCATTCATGGGTCCTTGGGGAAGAAAGATCAGCCTTATATAAGTGATGTCTTGCCCTAGAATATTCAGTTACAACAACTAATAGAAAATAACAGATTTCGGTTTGTAAAATAGAAAAGGAAAGCAAAACAAAATAATAAAACAACAAAACAGAAATCTGGCCCATGTGCACACTAGGACCGAGAACGGGTGCCGAGAAAGGTTGTTGGAATTATTCTAGGACCGAGGCCTTGATTTTAGACCCTAGCATTTATCTCCCCCTTCAAAATTCATCGCCCTCGACGAAAAGGACCGTGGTCTGCCGAGCCTCTAATGCGCATGCTCAAAATTTCAAAGAATTCGGTCGGACTTCAGCAAGTCCAGCAAGTGTCGGAGTCTAGGACCGCATTTCTTAGAAGCCTTCGTTCTTCCCGCTCCCCAATCAGTCCTTCCTTCAGCCCAACACGCCAGGTGCAGCAAAAGGGCCATTTTTCTTCTGGTCATACTCTAGAATGTCTTCAAACAACCAAGCCCAGTCCTTTATCCAGACCAGCAACACATGTGCAACAACATAGCCATGTCTTCTAACTACCTTCCTGGATGGTGGTCGGTTATTGGGTTGCTGGTTGAGTCCTTTGATTATGTGCTGGAAATTTTCTGGAGTGTCTTCCAAAACAAGTGAAACACTTTGGCATTCGTTCTTACTCTTTATTCGTACCGTGGCAGCAACATTATAATTTTCCAAGGCCTTTTCTAGATGGTTGCCTTGTATTATGTTGACCCGCGACCGAGGGGTACCTTGCTGGACCGTGAAAGTGTGCAAAGTAATGACACGTTTGTCCCCTGTCTCAAGCAGCAAATGTGGGTCATAAAAACCTGATTCTTGGACGGGTTCTTGAACGAGTTCTTGAACTTCTTGCTGATTAGCCGGGTCCATGCATATTTTGGATTTGCACCTATGATTGGGCTCCCAATTTTCATTGCAAGTATAACACAGGTCTTCCTTGAGATCGGTTGTTCGGTTTGTGCTCGGCCAGACCGTGTTAACATTGCATGGTTTGGGAAGCAACGGTGGCTTGGCACTGTACAAGGGCCTGCGACCGAATCGCAGCAAGAGATGCCTCTTGTTTACATCCCACGTCAATGCTTCCTTTTGGTTGCGATTATGCAAATATGATTCATGCCACGTTCTTGTCTCTTTTGAGAAGTGAGTGCGGTCAATGTCTAGCTTTTTGGCCTCATTCGTCTTGCTCACCCTAAAGACTTGCTCGGCAAATAAGAGTCAGCCCTCCAATTCAGTCCCATCAAATTCAGGAATATTAACATTTGTGAGTCGGGTTGGAGGAAGGTAGCAAGAAGCAATATCATAGGGTCGGGTGCGGGGATCTTGGCCATTATTAAACGCACCTCTTTTAATGGTTGTCAAGCTTTTTCCAGCAGCATACCTTCTGTCCATATTTTGCTGAAAGGCATTGTGCAAGGCAGCCTGTTCGGTCATGTGTTGTTGCATGGCAGTATTTATGGAGGCATATTGTTGGGTCAGTCCTTCGAGTAGGGTCTTAAGATCATCCATCTTTGTTGCTATTGGGTTTCTTTCATTTGAGGATCATCTTGCTCTGATACCAAGAATGTTACGACTTGTTTCGTAAGGTGTGTTTTGGGTTCAAGAATCAAGTTCTTGATCTCTAAAACCAGTGGAAATTATACAATCAAAGGGCAGCGGAAGATTTTCGATAGAGAATTTGGGCGAGGGGATAGAAGAACCAAGGGTGCGAAGAGAAATATTGTTGGTCTATACCAAACAGTCCATAGTAAATAATAATAGACGAATGGGGGCGAAGTTCATATCTTCATTATTCCATTCATGGGTCCTTGGGGAAGAAAGATCAGCCTTATATAGGTGATGTCTTACCCCAGAATATTCAGTTACAACAACTACTAGAAAATAATATAATTCGGTTTGTAAAATAGAAAAGGAAAGAAAAAAATAATAAAACAACAAAACATAAATCTGGCCCATGTGCACACTAGGACCGAGAACGGGTGCCAAGAAAGGTTGTTGGAATTATTCTAGGACCGAGGCCTTGATTTTAGACCCTAGCAGTTTCTTATGAACTTTCATTCATTTTATCATTTACTTAATAAACTTACATAAAGTTATGGTTTGAAAATTTAGAAGAAATATCTTTAGAGAAAAATCTTCTATTTTCTTGCAAATATAAACGGTTAAAAACTGTTTTGGAAATCGAAGATTATTCTTAACAACATTAACATAAAAGTTACCTTTCACCAAAATAGTTTAACTATAATTTGTTTTTAAAAGATTTTATACGATTCTCACAAAAATAAATATATATGAATAAAAGTGAAAGATTGTTGTTTTATTAAAAAACAAATAGCATAAAATTATAGAAAACATATATTCGAAAAATAATATTTCACATGTTCTATTGCAAAATCTAAAGTGTTATATAAGGAAGCGAGGAACGAATAAACTCATTTTCTTTAAAAATATAACATAAAAGTTATATATCCAATAAAAATAACAAGTTTCATACCAATGAAAATAATTAAAAACTCTTTGATAATGATGTTTTTTAACACTCTCACCTATTATCCCTTGTTATCTAGAATTACAAACAAAACTACTAAAAAAAGGTCTTTAGCGAGAGTATAGGCTCTCGTTAAAAGCCCTATATCTTTCGGTATAGGTATAATTCTGAGAGTTTGGAATTTGTCGGTATTGCCTCTTTCGGTAAACGTAATTGATTGTTTACCGAGAAATTTCGAAAATTTATCGGTTTAGAAACCAAAGAGGAAAACCAAGAGTTATATGGAAAACTCTCAGTTTTTCCCTTTAAAAGAAACCGAGAGTTATATAGAAAATTCTCGGTTTTTCTCTTTCAAGAAAAACCGAGAGTTATTTCAAAAACTCTCAGTTTTTTCCGTTCAAATAAAACCGAGAGTTTTTCAAATAACTATCAGTTTATCCCTTGTAAGAAAAATCGAGAGTTTTCCAAATAACTCTCGGTTTTCCTTTAAAGGGAAAAAATGAGAGGTTTTTATATAACTCTCGGTTTATCTTTAGAGAGAAAAACTGAGAGTTTTCCATATAACTTTCAGTATTACCCATATAAAATGTACCAATTAGGTCGTTCGTTTTGTGCGCAACTAAAACTTGTTCAGTCAAACCAATACATATATATACAATAACATTCATAAACCAAATGAATTCATCCAAATAAGCTGTTATCTAAACCAAACCAATCATCCAAACAGCATGTTATCAGTCGAATTAAAATGTACCAAATCATCCATAAACCTGTTATCAGTCGAAACAAAATGTACTACTAATCAAAACGTACTACTAACTAGAATTAGCTAAGGGAGGGAGGGTGGGTGATACCGACATTAAGAATTCAAGTTGTTCTTCATATTTCTTCATTTGTTTCTTCATTTGCACGCTCTTCGTTTCTCTTTCCATCTCTCTCCTTTGAAATTCCTTCATTGTCATCGCCATATTTCTCACATCTTCCTTTAGTTTTTCATTCTCCTCCAACAACCGATTAGTGGATCGTTGAGAATTGTTGCAACTCTGACGATCCTCTCGAAAGTGTGTGGGTCGGACGCCTGATCCCATATCGATCACTACCCCATGCTTTTGGCATCCGAACACTCTCTCAATCAAGTTGAAGTCAGATATATCTGGTTTGTTGCTTCTTACTTCCTCCATCTCTGCATGCACATTTGAAATAAAATTTCATTTATATAATAAATAAGCTAGCTATATGTAATTTATTTAAATTCAATTAACTTACAATTTTCTCTTTCGCTCGTTATCCGAGATCGTGTTGGGGTATTGTTTCGTAGGTTTCGGGGTACGGGTCCTCTTGAAACTTCAACGAAAGAGGGGGTTCGTCCTATTTCAAGCGACTGTTGAAATAAATGATTTATAAAATTAATAACATTATTTATATTAAGTTATTAAAAATAATGTACATACCAACTCTTCCTCCACTTGTGAAAATGATCTACTTCCAATATGATGTGGGAATTTCAGTTTATTCCTGTTAACAACATTGGTACGACTGTTTCTCTGCATTTGAAATAAAAAATGAAGTTAGAATAATTGATATCATATTTTATTTGAATTATGAAACCATACTTTAAATTTATCTGTGAAGTAATGGTTTCGACACACGAATTCCCAAACATCTCGATCGTAGTCTCGTGAGGAATTGGCGAGTACCATCCTCCTCTCCTTCATGAATCCGGATATAATCCTTAGGTGATCTACCTGTGCAAGTAGGTTCTGGTATGGCCTAGACAATTTGTTCGGTGTTTTTCTCATACTCTTCCAAACAATTTTCGGACCTTCAGACATCCTTAATGCATACCATTAATAAATTGGAGAATAATTGAAATAAAGTAGTAATAAGAATGAATATATATTAAAGTAAAAACATAAATCTACCTAATTAATCTGAACTATATATTCGTACACCGTGAATTTATTTTTGTCACAATCTTCCAATCGAGTCGTGATGACATATCAAGGGCGTAAAATACTTGTTTTTCTTGACTCG
Source organism: Impatiens glandulifera (assembly GCF_907164915.1). Lineage (NCBI taxonomy): Eukaryota > Viridiplantae > Streptophyta > Magnoliopsida > Ericales > Balsaminaceae > Impatiens > Impatiens glandulifera. The sequence continues at coordinate 30,727,372 of NC_061866.1, forward strand.
CCAATATATACGGATCCTGACTTTGGGTTTTCAAAATCCGGTTTACATTTATACTTATGAAGTCATATTTATCCACTTTCACTCCTAGTTCCCCCAAATGTGTATCAAACCACTTACACTTGAATAAGATAACTCGTTTGTGAGAAAAGTATTGTACTTGAATTATATCCGTTAAAACTCCGTAGTATGACATAGTATCTGACCCGTTGTACCCTTCAACAACCACACCGCTATTTTTAGTGGTCAAACTTTCGTCGTGTTTTTCTGTACATAGTTTGTATCCGTTTAGTCACCAAACATACATACATGAGTACATAGTTGGACCTTCTCTTAAGATCTTGAGATCTCTTGATATGTCGATATTTTCTGCTAATTGAGTGACTTATACATATATATATTCCCAAAATTTATTCGATAAAATAAAAATAAAGTTATTAGATATGGTTTTGAATCTACTCACTCTATGCTTAAAATAGGTGGCATACGTTTTTCCACGGGACTCATTGTTATTGCAATACTGTATATAATCACTGTAAATAGATCGAATATTAAATAACATATTAACAAAATATTGAATCTTACATGTAAAAATGTTCTACTACGGGATAATTTTTCAAAATGTATGAATGAGTTTTCACTCGATCGTTATAATTCAAGTTGTATATTTTCCCGTTTGATAGGTCTTCCAACGATGAAAATATTGAAATGCCCGAGATTTCAGTTTGTGCATGTTCTTGGTCTTCCTCCTCCATATACCTGGCACATAAACTAATACTTTCATTTACAAGATAGTTCTCGCTTATTGAGGCTTTGGGGTGGTTTTATTCCGTAAATATCTTTTCATTGTACCCATGTAATGTTCTATCGGTTACATCCATCGATACTAGACAGGTCCCCCAAGCAAAGACTCAAATGACAAGTGAAGCTGGAGATGCATCATGATGTCGAAGATTGTTGGTGGAAAAATCATTTCAAATTTGCAAAGTGTCGTTATAATATCCATGTACAATTGTTCGAGGTATACTGCAATCAACTCTTTGGAGCACAACAACCGAAAGAACTGGGACAAATTTACTATAAAATCATACACATTATCTGGAAATAATCCACAAGTTGCTAAAGAAATAAGATATTCTAATAAAATGTGACAATCATGAATCTTTAATCCCGTAATCTTTTTCTCTTCCAAATTTACACAACCTCCAATATTTGATCAAAAACCATCAGACAACTTAAGATCTTTCAATAAATTACAAAGACGTTTTTTATTATCAGAGGTCAAAGTGAAAGACGATTCTGGATAATGACCACTCCTTTATCATTTATAGGATATAACCATTGTTTTATGCCTAAGAGTTGTAAGTATTTACGGGTTTTAGAATCATCCTTAGTCTTCTCTTTCACATTCATTATTGTTCCTAACACGCTATCACAAATATTTTTCTCAATATGAATCACATCAAAATCATGTCTCAATAATAGTGATTTCCAATAAGCCAAACGGAAGAAAATGCTAAGTTTATTCCAATTGTCTCCTCGTGTTTCATGATATATCTTGGTTTTCTTGCTCTGATCTGTAGTAAAAATTTTGCCTTCTAGGTCTCGTGCTTCGTAAATTTCTTGCCCTGTTAAAAATTTATAGGGCTCTCTATAATTTGTTCGACCATCAAATGACTCTTTATCCCTTCTGTATTTGTGCTTTGGTGGAAGGAAGCGCCTGTGATCCATGTAACATTGTTTGGAACCATTAATTAATCAAAGATATATAGATTCGTTTTTACAACAAGGACAATCAAATTTCTATTTCGTACTCTTGCCTGACAAATTCGCGTACGCTGGAAAGTTATTAATGGTCCATAGCAACGTCGCTCGCATGTTAAAGTATTGCGAGGTGTGTGCATCAAATGTTCTTACACCAGTTTGCCATAGTTCAGTCAACTCGTCGATCAATGGCTGGAGAAATATGTCAATTACATCTCCTAGACTCTTTGTACCTTGAATTAACATAGATTGAATGAAATTGCTAGAATCCATGCAAGTAGTGGGTGACACATTATAAGGAACTAGAATAACCGGCCATACACTGTATGACTTTTTCCCATTAGCAAATGGTTGAAACCCATCGCTTGATAAACCCAGTCTCACGCTTCGAGAGTCCGACGCGAAATCTTTATAATTTTCATCAAACGTTTTCCAAGTTAATGAATCAGTCGGATGTCTCAATGTATCTCTATCAACTCTTCCTTCCTTATGCCATCTCATCATTGAATCAATTTTTGAGGACATGTATAGTATTTGTAGTCTTAGTATTAGAGAGAAATATCTTAACACCTTAGTTGACATGAATTTTCCATTTCTCTTCTTTCGAAGTGCCCCACTTCTTTGGTGACTTTCCATCTAGAAAGGCCGCAAACTCTACATTTTTGTCGTACTTTCAAAATAGCATACAATTGTTCTTACATGCATCTATCTATCTTCTCATATTTAAGTCCGATATCTATAATGAATTTTTTACATTCGTAGTAGGAGTTTGGCAATTGAGCGTTCATCGGTAATATGTCATCTTTAAGTAGACGCAACAACATATCGAATGAAGCATTTGTCCATTGACTGACATTCTTTATGTGAAGTAGTTATAGTAGTGCTGATGATTTCGTTATTCGAGCACCTTTTTGCAATGACCGTTTAGAATCATCAAGCAATTTATAAAATCTCTGCGCATCTTCGACTGGTTCATGGTTGTTCGGGCCATCATTAACGTTGGAGAACATATCATTTATAAAATCGTGCATATAACGTTCTTCATTGACCTCTTCATTAATTGTATTATTCATCTCCGTTCTAGGATCGTTGAATTCTAGCACGACATCCTCCGATTGACCATCATCATCATCATCATCCAAGTCATCTGCATCATCATCATTATTAACCACGTTAGTATTAAGTCTCTTTTCTCCATGAAAATACCAGAATTCATAATAAAGATTTATTCCATAAATGATGAGGTGAGTCTTCACATCGTCTATTTCCATAGACGTTGTGTTTAAGCATTTAACGCAAGGACATTTCACTTTTTGTATCATTGTACTACACACTGTAAAATCAAGGAATTTATTAACCCCTTCCTCGTAATCTGGATGATCTCGATGTAAGGTTATCCAAGTTTTATCGGGTACTTCCATCTTTCTAATAAGATAGAAAATAACCCGCTTTATTATTTACTTAACATGATCTAAAATATGGCTTACATTTATTTTACATGATTCTAACCTAAATCCATAAATCTAACCAAAATATAATCAAACCTAATCAAACACCAATAAAACCAAATATCCATAAATCTAACCAAATATCCATTAATCTAACCAAAATATAACCTAAATCAAACTCAATATAAACCATTTTTTAACATTAATCATACCTAATCAAACATCAATCAAACCAAATATCCATAAATCTAACCAAATATCCATAAATCTAACCAAAATCTAACCTAAATCAAACACAATATAAACCAATTTTTAACATTAATCAAACCTAATCAAACATCAATAAAACCAAATATCCATAAATCTAACCAAATATTCATTAATCTAACCAAATCAACCTAATATATAACATATAATCTAATCTAACATGAATCCAATAAAATCAACCTAAATATATAACATATAACTTAATCTAACATAATTCCAACATAATAAAATATAACATATAACCTAATCTAACATGAATCAAACAAAAATAAACCTAAATATATAACATATAACATAAACCCTAATCAACCTAATCTAACATTAATTAATATAAATATAAACTAATATGACCTTGAAATGCAGGCTGAGGGCGGAGGCGCGGTGGCGACGGCAGCAAGCGGCGGTTGCATCTTTAATACGGATGGGCAACGGTAGGAGGTGGCTTCAAGCGGCGGCGTTTTCAATCTAGAGGGGCGTCGTCTTCAATCTAAGCGGCAGCAGCGGCGACGTCAATCCAAGCGGCAACAGCGGCGTCCTCAATCCGATGGCGGGCGAGCAGCTGGAGTATTCAATCGGCGGTGGCGGCGTCAATCCAAGTGGTGGCGTCTTCTTTCCAATCGGCGGCGTCTTCTTTCCAATCGGCGGCGTCTTCAATCGTTGGCTGGTGGGCGGGCGGCGCGGACATAAGGAATCGATGATCGGGGAGAGATGGAGGAGCGAAAGCGTGGAAATAATTGGGGAAGAAAGAAGATTTTTTTAATTTAACAGATTAATTCCAAGTGTTATATGAAAACTCTCGGTTTTTATATTACTTAATTCCGAGAGTTTTCATATAACTCTTGTTTTGATCAACATAACTTAATTATGAGAGATTTATACATATCTTTTGGTTTTGATCATTTTAGATTCCGATAGATGTGTCTGAATCTCTCGGTTTTGACATATGACACAAATAATTTTGAATAGAGAAAACTGAGAGATTTGTGTATAACTCTCAGTTTTGAAGATTATTACCGAAAGATATACTTAAATCATTCAGTAGTACCACTTCATAAATTGTTAAATTAATTGGTTTTTCACTTTTTAATAACCTTGAACAACATTAATTTAACACATTTAATATCCTTAATATCAGTGTTCTAAATGGCGGTAGGCGGTAGCGGAGCGGTAAGTGACTGCCTACTGCCTCGGGTGCTTAGACGATGCCTAGGCGGTTGAATATAAATATAATAAAGATGTTCTATAATTATCATTTTACAAAAAAAGTCAAAATATTTAACAAAAATAAGTATGTAGACGAGCTAAAGAAGAGGTAGATGATCGAAGAAGATGTAGATGATCAAGGAGGTGAAGTGAATGAGATAAGAAACGGAAAAAAAGACGAGAAATGAAGATGAGAAATGAATTGGAATGTAAAGAGTCGTTTCAAAATTTAAATAAATAGTGGGAGATAAAGAGTTTTTTTATTAAATTTATATATATATTAATATTAGTAATTAATTAAAAATAATAAATAATTAAATAATCTGACCGCCTCATTTATAGGCGGAGCGGTGTTGGACCGCCTACCGCCTAGGCGCTGCCTAGGCGGCCGCCTCAGCTGCCATTTAGAACATTACTTAAAATATTACATAATCCATATGATTAAACATTACACACATTTATATGATAATCAAACACAAACACACATATACACTTCACTATATAATCAAACACAATCATATACATTTTAACATTAAACACAATCTTACTTCTTAAAAAATAAGACACACTTTGTTGGGATCGGGATCGCCGCTGGAGACTAGGGCTCTCTATAGGTCGAACGCTTACACAACACACCGGAAATACCGGTTGAAGAAGAGCACATTAACCGGGATAAATCACAACATGTTGAAGTCGTGAAGTCATGCTTTGAAATAGGTCAGTCCCTAAACCTACATGGACTCCATCAATAGAAAGAGAAATGTTTGACGGGTTCAAGTCTGAAGAAGAACCTCGAATTGAATCAGAAGAAGAGCACATTCCCGATTCACCGAGATCAACCAACAATAAATCCGAAAATGAAAAAGGGAAGGAAAATGTAAACTCCAACCCATCTCTCTCTGGGAATGAAACAAATAAATCTCCATCGGGTAAGTCCTCTGACCAAAATAAATCAAGAGAGAATAGTATTGACAAACCGGCTGGCACCGAAATATCTCTCCATGTCAACTCTCATGGGGTGATCCCCTTGCAATCTCGAACTATCGGCTCACCGCAACACTTTAATGAAGAATTTCTAAGGGCAACCATTGAGGAGTTGATCCATAAGTCTCTATCTCCATGAAAGGCATCCATGGAAGTTCAAGTAACTGAAGCAATCAGAGAACACGCATCATCATCAAAGTCCCACGACTACAAATTGGCACAAGTATGGGAGGAGGTAGGCCGGATACAGCCTATCGTCTCCAAGACTCTCTCCTCAGTTGAACTTAGGTTAGAATAGATCTATGAGTTGGTAAAAGCTCAAGGTGCTGTCGATGATGAAAGGTTAATGGTGCATGAAGAGGCTGCCCGTCGGTTCAAAGAAGCAGAAGATGCTTAAGCTATGGCAGCTGAACTGGCCAATGAAGAAGCAACACGACAAATTCAGGAGGAAATTAATAAAGAAAACGATGCGTCTCCTCCTATTGCCAAGAAGACTAGGGCGGCTAAAAGAAAAGAATTCAACAGTCTAGGGCGGTGAATTTGCAACCGGAAACCGCAACACTAGTGATTACTCTTCCAAACACTAAACGACCGAATTCTAAAGAAGATGAAGAGGATGAACAACCCCTAACTCGAAGTACCAAAACAAGGTCCCAGCCTACACCAGAAGCACCTCCACAAGCTATTCCCCACAGTTCTCGGTCAAACCAGCGAATCCGTAGAGGTAGGAGCTCGGTTGATAATGCTTTTCCAATTGAAAGAAATTACGAATTCAATATTCTTGTTCAACCGGAAAAGAGTCATGAACGTAATACCCCTGGACATCCGGCGGTCGGTTTTATGCGTAGTTTCGTGAACGAAGTTCTAGCTAACCCGAATCAAGGGAGAGACGAAATCCTACTCCTATGCCTATATTTCTCCTACTATGTTTCCTCTTACTGTTATGATTTTGGGAATAAAAACTTACAATTATTTTCACTAACTCTACTTATGACTATTAAACAGGAATGTCTCTTGATGATCCGATTTTGTTCTTAATATGTTGGTTTTGATAATTTTTAAGTTAAAAAATATCAAAATGGGAGAAAATGATAAAGAAATCAACTAACAAAATTTTATAAATTTTTTTAACCAAAACTAAATTTAAGCGGCCAACAATTACAAGTTTTGAATATTTAAATTAAATAGTCAAAAAGGGATAAATTGTTAGATAAAATAGATAGTTAATTAGTAAGTAATTAACTATTTAAAGAACTTAACCAAATCCACCATTTGTGCAGGAAATGCAGAAATCGATTTACCGATTGAGACCGGTTGACCGATATTAAAAAGGCGACGCAAACCGGGATCATTTAAACACTCTTTATTCGGCTATCTTTACAACGGAACCAATAGAGGATCGGCTCGGCAGTGAATAACGGTTTTACCGCTCAACTCTATGATCAATAAACTCATCAGTTATACCTCAGGAAGAGAAATGGGTTTCTACTCTTCGACGGTATGACCGGTTGACCGATATCAAAAAGACGGCGCAACCGGTGGCTTGTCTGATAAACCACTTGGTATAATTCTAAGCTACTATACAAGACGTAAGACTATCTATAAAATGATCGGTGGTTTGACCGATCAGACCCAAGAGACGAAGCCAGATTTACACTAAGAGCGACTAGTAGTTTCCATTTCAGTGCAATACAAAACACTTTTGTAAAATACAGAAGGGAGCCTTCAAACGTACAAATTGTATTATTATCAGTTTAATACAAGTCTGAAATATTTTTTGGGAAGTAGAAGACTATCAAAATATTCAGATACCTATTTTGGTATAAGTCTAACAAAAGTCCACTTGGAGTAGATGTTTGTCACATTACTCCAAATAATCAAATCAGTAGAAGACAAAGATGCATGCTGATCTACTCATTGGGAAGTATTAAACGCATTAAATGCCCTGTTGTATCTCCTTGATCAACCAATCAGATTCAAGAAACAAAGGGCTACCATGCAAGTATCCGTTGAGGATGAAAATATTGACCATTGTCATACTTTGCTATTTAAGGGATCAGATCACAACCAGGCTACATACACATACAAGCGAATATAGAACATACAAGTGAACTACACAAACCAACACAGAATCAATCTTCAAACTGAAGCCTCAAACCATCTCTGTTGATATATTGTGTAAAGCTTTTCAAAGTGTTTGTTAGAAGTTCACGTGTATTACAAATTCATCTATTCTGTGTGAGTAATGAGTGTTGTAAGTCAAAAACGAGTAGTAAATAAGCCTCAGTTGTTCGACATATTGTAAACTGTTTTGAATATTCTGAGTGAATATCCTTCTTAATGTTTGAGAAGAACATATGAGCTTTATCTCCGAACATCCATAAATCTTGTGTTGTGTTTCTTCTTTATATCATAATTTCTTATCGCTGTCCAAACTGTGTGTGTTGCTTCAAGTTGAAACGAACAGTTCCGCACTTGAACTTGGTTCAAGAGTTCATGAAAACTTGAGTAGTATTGAGACCGATATTAACCTCTAACAAGATTATTATCAACCGGCGTGTTGTGTAAGCATTCGACCTAGAGAGACCCTAGTCTCCAGTGGCGATCCTGATCATAACACACTTGATTAGCTTAGTTAAGAGTCTAGATTAGAAAGTGAAATGCTAATTAAATTTATAAATTATGTAGTGGTAATACCGAAAACTTTCTAAACAACTTTCAATTTTGATGATTATTACCGAAAGTTAATGGTATATCTTTCGGTATTACCACTTGATAAATTGTTAAATTAATTGGTTTTCACTTTCTAATAACCTTGAACAATATTAATTTAACACATTTGTTATCCTTAAAACATTACACAATCCCAATACATCATTACAATCAAACTTTACACACAACCTTATTATCATCAAACACAAACATACATATACACTTCTTTATATTATCAAACACAATCATATACATTTATAACATTAAACACAATCTTAATTCTTAAAAAATAATACACACTTGATGTGCTTAAGAGTTAGAAAAACAAAATAGCTAAAAATCAAATAAAATAGGGAATGAATACCGAAAGCAAATTAATTAACTTTCGGTACCTACATTCAAAACCGAGAGATTTTCAAATATCTCTCGTTTCTGACCTTAAATAGATCGTTTTTCGGGAAAAGTAAAAATCGAAGGTTTATTAAAAAATTTCGCAATTAACCATTCCCAACACTTAGAATTTCTTTTGGGGGAAGAGTCAAAACTGAAGGTTTATTGTAAAACCTTTATAATTACCAATTTGGGGAAAGTTAAAACTAAGGGTTCTTTGAATAACCTTCGCAAGTACCCCTTTCCAACACTTTTTTGGGAAGAGTCAAAATCGAATGTTTATTGTAAGACCATCACAATTAACTCTTCCCAACACTTAGAATTTTTTTCCAGTTTTTTTTGGGAAGAGTCAAAATTGAAGGTTTATTGAAAAACCTTCACAATTAACCCTTCCTTTTTTTTGGGAAAAGTCAAAACCGAAGGTTTATTGGAAAACATTCGCTATTAACCCTTCCCAACACTTAAAATAACATATAAAATAAATTATAATTCAATAAATTTCACAAATAAGGAAAACCAATACATATACAATAACATTTATAAATAAAAAGATAATTATAATTCCAAAATTCTAAACCAAAGTCAAAACGTACCCATTCATCCAAAAACATGTTATCAGTTGAACCAAGACGTTTACAATTTTTCAAAAACTTTAATGTACTAAGTAGCTGAGAGGGAGGAGGGGGTTAATTTTGTCTCATGAAAAATTCAATTTATTGTTCAAATTTCTTCAATCTTTGCGTTATTTGCACCCTCTCCGCTTTGATTTCACTAAGCATGTGCGCTCTTTCCATATCCCTCTATTGAATTTGCTCCAATGCCAACGCCAGATGTGTCGCATCCTGTTCATGTTTAACGTTAGCAGTAGCCATCGGGTCCGCCACGTCAGACACTATGTCGACTCTAGAAGTCTCTCTTGGGATTGTAAGGTCATTTGATTGTGCTAGCAGGTTCTGGAATGACGGGTGTAGTCTCTTTGGTGTTTTCCGCATACGCTTCCAATCACTCATCCTGAATACATTTCATTAATAAATTGAGTTTCCATTTTCTTATTCTTCATATATATATATATAACATTTATGAATCTAACCAAAATAAAAATAAAATCCTAATTAATACAACGACCTAAGATATATTTGAATCTAACCAAAATTCAAACAAAAATCAACCCTAAACATATATGAATCTAACCAAATTAAACTCAAACAAAATCAACCATAAATCAACCCTAAACATATATGAATCTAACCAAAATCAAACAAAATCAACCATAATTCTAACATATACTAACCAAAATAAAAAAAAATCAACCATAAATCTAACCTATACTAACCAAAATCAAATAAAATCAACCCTAAATCTAACATATACTAACCAAATTTATAACAAAAAAAAACCTAAATCTAACATATACTAACCAAAATTAAAACAAAATCACCCTAAATCTAACATATACTAACCAAATTAAAACAAAATCATCTAAATCTAACATATATATATATATATATATATATTAACCTTAAGTTAAAGAATCTGCAGCGGCGAGAGAGCGGAGGGCGGGGGAGAGAGGGGTGTCTGGAATAATCAGGAAAAAAAGGGGACATGGTTTTTAATTAATAAGGTTTTACCGAGAGTTCATCTAAAACTCTCGGTAATTAATTATTGGGAAGAGTCAAAATCGAAGGTTTATTGTAAAACCTTCGTAATTACCCATTTGGGGAAAGTTAAAACCAACGGTTCTTTGAATAACCTTCACAATTACCCTTCCCAACACTTAAAATTATTTTTTGGAAGATTCAAAACTGAAGATTTATTGAAAAACATTCGCAATTACCAATTTGGGGAAAGTTAAAACCGAGAGTTCTTTGAATAACCTTTGCAATTACTCATTCTCAACACTTAGAATTTTTTTGTTCTTTTTGGAAGAGTCAAAACCGAAGGTTTATTGAAAAACCTTCGCAATTATCAATTTTGGGAAAGTTAAAATCAAGGGTTCTTTGAATAACCTTCGCAATTACCCTTTCCTAACACTTAAAATTATTTTCGGTTTTTTTTTGAAGACTCAAAACTGAAGGTTTATTGAAAACCCTTTGCAATTACCAATTTAGGGAAAGTTAGAACCAAGGGTTTTTTGAATAACATTCGCAATTACCCCATTTCCAACACTTAGAATTATTTTTGGTTTTTTGGAAAGAGTTAAAATCGAAGATTTATTGTAAAACTTTTGGTAAAAACTTGTATCACCGAAGGTTTTACACATCTCTCAAAATCTATTTTTAATAGCGAAATATTTCTTCCTCTCGAGACCATTACCGAGAGTTGTATAAACCCATTTCATTGTCAATTTTGTTTGGTTTTATTTGCTAACGAGAATTGTATACGTTTGAAGAAAAACTTGATGTCCTATTAGAGAAATTCATTGAACTAGCCAACCACTTAAAAAAGAAAATTGTGTATTCATTATAATTATGAGAAATATAAGAAAAATGCATTAATGCATTCTTTGAGCTAACAACCACTTACAAAATTTGTACACATTCCCTATAAGCCATATAAAAATAGTGCGTGAGAATTGAGCTAACAACTAATAACAACTCTTAATGATTTTACTAGTGTTGTCAAAATTTGGGAGACTTTTGTTTTATAATATTAAATTTATATATTGATACTCATTCGTTATCCTTCCTAATGTTATAACGTTATTGTAACGCCTCAAATTTGAATACCATTAACAAGGAAAAAATAGACAGTACAAATTTTCCGAACAAACCACAATTCAAGCCTAAAAAGATAATTATATAGGTATTTATAGTGTAGTAGCATCACTTCTATATATAAGAGGTCAACATTTAGATATCAAGTTTGATATCTAGATATTAATATCAATATTTCTTGTAAAATCGAAATTGGGAACCTAGATGTTCTTGATGATAAGGAGTGGACTGAATTTTGTGTTGACTAAGAGGGCCTTAAAATGGATGTAGAATTAAAGAACTAATGGTTGGAATAGTCTTATAATATCGTATAATCAGGATTTGAAATTTACCCGAGTTAAAAACTTTATTTGAAATCTACCCAGACTAAGATTAAAATAATTGGCATATGAAAAATATTCAACCGTTCAACATCATCACAGATTCGGCAGAGAGAACTATAATTACGGATGTTGATGTTGAATATTTAATGGAGAGATAATTGGAATCACATGGATTAAAGATTCGACGGAAAGAACTAGATCAAACACTTAGACGAGAGAACTAGACGACGTTGAAGACAACAAGGGTACTATTTGGGCTAGTGGGTCATCCGAGCTATAAATCCTTCCTTGTGTGTAGGGAATGAATCATAAAAGGGAAATGAAGATCATAGAGTGACATTGAAAATCAAAACTGATATATGTCCAAATTAAGGGATAATTTGAAACCGCACTGCGATAATTGAACTGAATTATTTATTATTTAGTTTGAGACCGTTTTTCTTTAGTTTGACTGATAGTTAACCGGAGATGGGTCAGTATTTGTGTTCCTGACCCGTCCTAATCTTATCCCGATTCTACTTCAATATTATAAACACAATCAAACATATAAAATTATCAATATATTTATTTATTTATTAAATTTTATAAAAGTATTAAATTATTTTTTTTATAATAATATAAATTTTCAATATATTATATTAAAAAATTCGTTTTTATAATTTAATTATATAAAAAATAATTTTTAAGAGAATATACTATAAAAAGATATCTCACGGGAATTCTCCAAAACCAAACATGATGGGATGATAAATATCTTCTCCGTCCCGACTTGTCTTATTGTCATCTTTAATCCCAATGATGAAGTGCATATTTACTCTAAATAGAGAGTGAAGACACAATATTTGAGGTCGTATAACTTACAAATTAAAAACATTATTGACGACGTTTAATCTGAACAATTTTGTATTAAATAACCTAAAATATTAAGTTTATCGTATAAAAAAAATGATGAAAAATGTTTAAGAGAATTAAAAAAATACTCATTATATCTTGAGGATTAAGTGATAGATGACAAGTTTAGAATTGATTTTTTATTCTAGTTTTACTAGTAATATATATATATATATGGGTGATTGTTTAATGTATGTTAGATTATGTTTTAATAAATTATATTATTGTTTGTATTAAATTATTTTTAATAAATATTTACTATTTTGTTTTATATTTGTAAAATTAATGAATAATCAAATTGTTTTTTATTTTAAAAAAATTTAAACCATCATGATAATAATGAATAAAAAAAATGATGTCTATCAAATAATTATTAAGATAATTAATTGTGGTGGAATATTTATAAAAAAAAATATAATATAGGGAGAATATCAAATTTATCAACTCATATGGTTTAAGGTGTCAAATTTACTAACAATAAAAAATATTTTGTTTATAGTTATAAACTTGACAAAAATGAGTTATATTTATTAAATTAATGAAAATATTAATTATTGTGTTAATTTTGTCACTTGTTCTGTTGCCAAGAACATTAAATCAGGACAAATTCTTGATTTAAATATATATGACATATTTTAAATTAATTATTATATTATGAAATAAAAAGTAATAATATAATATTTTTAAATAATTTATTTGTTTTATAATAAGATTAATAATTTTATTTTCTATATATATTTTACATATAATTGTAATTTTAAATCACGTATTTTAAATAATAATTTTCTTTTATATTTTTAATAAAATTAAAAGTTTTAATTATATAAAATTTTATTCATAATTTATTTTATTTTAAATAATTAATAAAACATTTACTAAATAAATACCAATAAATAATAATAATAATAACTTTTTAAACAATTTGAATCATTAATCATTTTGCTATCAACTATCCACTCTTCCCCTTTAATATTTGAGTTTTTAAAACAAAAGAAAGAATAACAAAATGATAGATTTTTTTTATTAATGATTCAAATTATTTGATTATAAGTTATTATTATTTATTGATATATATTTAGTAAAAATCTATTACTTATTCAAAATAAAATATATTATGAATACAATTTTATATAAATTAAACTTTTAAATTTTATTAAAAAATTTTATAAAACAATTATTATTTAAAAATATTTGATTTAAAATTAAAATTATATGTAAAATATATATATACAGAGTAAAATTATTAATCTTATTATAAAAAATCATTATTTTAAAATTATTTTTATTTTATAATATAATAATTAATTTAAATTATGTCTCATATATATATATATTTAAAAGCATAATTTTTACTGATTTAGTGTGTGCCTACTACCTAGCCGTTTGGCAACAGCTTCTCCATTATTTAATAGCAGAGGATCTATTCATATTCATGGAAACTTCATTATTTAATTTAAAAGCATAATTTTTACTGATTTGACAACAACTTTTCCACTCGGCTATTCATGGAAGCTGCATTATTTTGCATTTAATTTTTAAATGTAATGGGGATTTTAATGAAAGAAATACAAGTGGTAAAAATTAATTAATACAGGTATTAATTTTTATTTGGTTAATATGATACATTTTTGTTAAGTTCATAGCCATAAATAAAATATTTCCAGTATATAAATAAATTTGCCAAGTTAGTATATAAATTTTTTTTTCCAAAAAAAAAAATATTATATATTTTGTTAGAAGCTAGCATATTTTTCATCCATACACATGGCTACAATGAAGACAGTTTACATTTCCCTTTCTCAACTCAAATTAATCATTTACATAACAGTATTTGTGAAATATTTTATGTGACACCTATCAGTCTATCAACAAGTTTAATTTAACCAGTCCCCCTCAATGGGAAATTGGACGAAATGACCCTGAAGAAAGGGCTATTTGCTTCCGTGGTCACCAGATAATTGAAATTGATTTGATGACCACTTTATTTTTTTTGGACAAAAATACCCTTTTCGCGTAACGCGAAGGGACTTCGCGTTTCGCGAAGGGAGTTTTTTTTATATAAATACTTAAAAATTTTTATTTTGGCATTTTTTTCTCTCACTTCTCTCTTCCCTCTCTTTCCTCTCTTCTCTTGACGGCGGTGGCACGGCATCGGCACGGCGAAACCCTAAACCAAAACTTAAACGAACACATTATACAGATCGACGACGAAAACTCGTTCTAATATCAGGTGATTGGATCGATTTATGTTATTATTTCCATTGTGTTCATCTTTAAACCCTAAATCATGAGATTTTTTTATTGTTTATCTTATTGTTCATCTTTTGTTCATCTTGGTTGTTCATCTTGTCGATGATATGTTTGCAGTTAATGATGCTCTGATTCGGTTTCGTTTCAGGAAACATTAATTTAATTTTCACGACTTCACGTTTCGCGAAGGCCTTCACGTTTCGCGAAGGGCTTCACGTTTCGCGAAGGACTTCACGTTTCACGATGGCTTCACATTTTAGTCTTTGTATAATGTTATCTTCACTTCAGTACCAGTTTTAGTTCTTGGACTTTTTGACAAGGTATATCTTTGTCTCTGGCTGATTCTATTTATTTTGGATAATCGTGAACCGGAAAAGTAAATTGTTTGTGTTTTATAATAGGATGTGAGTGCATCTCTTTCAAAGCAGTACCCTCAATTGTACAAGGAAGGAATAAGAAATACTTTTCAAATGGAGAGTTGTAGTGGCCTTGGCTGTGTTTTAAGTTTACCAATCATTGGTGATCTATAAATTTGTAGCCATTTCCAGTTCTACAAGTGTTGACTCAACTGTCAGGATGTTTGGCCTTCCCTTATGATCACCAGATGGTTCAGGAAATGCATGCAAATGAAATAGATATTAGTAGCAGTATAGGGTTGGTGGAGGTTGGTACTACCAGCTCAATCCAGAGGAATCGAGGAGATTTGCAATGGCATGGCTTCCTCGAGAGGGATCTAAACATACATGTTTTGCATTTGATTCACCCGGTTACGAATCCTTCTTTGCATCTCAAGCCGGTGAGCTTGCACCTCTCAAGGCATGGGATGTTGCTAGAAGAGCCAACATGAGAGGAAGGAAACAGCTTCTTTTGTATATTAGTTTCATTCTTTTAGGAGTACAGTCTTCAGGAAAAAGATGTATACTCTTACAGATATACAGTCTTCAGGAAAAAGATGTATACTCTTACAGATATAGTATGTTCCAATAACTTACAAAATCATTGTTGAAATTTTAGACAATTTTCTTATTGAATTGTGATTTCTGTTAAAGATGCATGTAACAAATATCAGTTTCAAATAAAGCGTTGTGGTGGGTTCCTATAGATTTTGATTTATATATATTATTTAGATGGTCGATGAAATGAATAGTCGTTTTAAATGCGACAAATAAACCATTGTGAAAGAAAATAAAATAAACATATTAAAAAGTGTGAAGATCTTCCGAAATGGAAATGAGATCCTAATCGAATCTGTCGGATTTCAAGATTGAATTTCATATAATATCAAAATATAGCATTATCTACATTTTTCATATAATGTCAAATGACAGCCTAAAATTGTTGAAAAATAACGCCCATCACAAACTCGCAAATCTAAGTCTTAAAATATTTATTTTCCAACTAAGGCATGGATTGCCAGAAGACGAAGGCACCCACTGTCATTCCAAAGAAGGTAGATACTTTCACCATCTTCTTCCTCTTGCAAGCCCTAATTGACCTTGTTTCTTCTGCTTCTGCCAAAGAGAGACCAACAAAACACATTACAAAGGAGATTAGGTTATGATCTAGATCGAATACAGATAGAATTCTTCAATAATCAACTAGATCCTAGTACAGAAATGCTAGCCCTAACTAGCAATGCACGGGATTGAAGCTGCAAGTAAGAAGACATTATGATAAGACAAATTAATCCGAAAATAACCTAGGCGAGATCAAAGATGAATCATTAGAAGAAGAAGATTCAATAAGCATTCACATGATTCTTAATTCGGATCGAGGGAGGGAGAGAGAGACCGACCTGAAGAAGTTCTTGACTTACAAATTAGGGCTCATCGACCGTCTGGGCCTTCGCGAAACGTGAAGGCCTTCGCGAAACGTGAAGTCGTGAAAATAATCGTTTAGGTTTTGGTTTAGGGTTTCGTCGTGCCGACGCCGTGCCTATGTCGTGCCGACGCTGTGCCGATGCCGTGCCACCGCCAAGAGAAGAGAGGAAAGAGAGGGAAGAGAGAAGAGAGAGAAGTGAGAGAAAGAAAATGCCAAAATAAAAAATTTTAAATATTTATATAAAAAAAACTCCCTTCGCGAAACGCGAAGTCTCTTCGCGTTACGCGAAAAGGGTATTTTTGTCTAAAAAAAATAAAGTGGTCATCAGATCAATTTCAATTATTATCTGATGACCACGGAGGCAAATAGCCCTTTCTTCAGGGTCATTTCGTCCAATTTCCCCCTCAATACTTTTAAACTAATGATGGCCATAATTATAAATTATATATATATAAAATATTTGTGTTTGACCTGTTGAAAATAAACCAAGATAATTTAAATAAAAATAATTTTATTTAAAAATAAATAATTATCTCAAATTCAATTTTTAATAAAAAAAAATACCCATTAATTTAAGTATAGAGTATAAATAAACTTGAATGCATCCATATATATATATATATATATATATATATATATATATATATATATATATATATATATATATATATATAAATTTCTTTTTAAATAAATCCAACTCAAAACAACTAAATGGCACTCTGATTCAAATCCATGTCAAATATAAAAAATAATAGTTTTTTATTATATCCGGATAATACCGTAGACAGTGTTGCCCTGTATGTTTGGCTGCACCAGAAGAAAAATAAAAGAAGTGAAAAAATTTTTGTTAGCACTGATATATATTTTTTTGGATGGTAGTGAGATTTGAACTCGGACAAATAAAACATCAAAACATTTCTCCTCCATAACCACACTACTATACAATATTAATTTTGAAAATGTCAAAAAAATTAATCAAATATATATTTTATTTTTATTAAATTGTTTGTTCCTTACCATACATAATACCATAAATATGGGGACAAATAAATTATTATTATTATTGAATCACTCCTATAACATTTTGTTTATACAACAAAAATAAATGATTTGAGTCATATACACGTAACTTATACTTTATTTTTGTTCTTATTTTACACATATTTATAAAATAATTTTGGTACACATCAAAATGAATAGAACATTGTTTTTCTTTTCATAAAATGAAAGCATAATAATAAACAAGCAAATATGAAAAATAAAATAGAAAAAAAAACAAATTTTCACTATGATCCATATATATCGCTAATTTTTCAGTAAGTCATAGTTGACGGTCTTACACACTGGAAGTGAAGACTTTATTTATATGTTTTAATTTTTAAAGATCTTAATTTATAATATTTTTCTCATTATCCTCCTTATCATTTTAACCCTTTTGTGTCTATGAGGTTGCCTCCATCTACGATGACAAGGTACCGACTCTAGGAGAGGTACGTCCATTTTTTTTCACAATCAAGGACGGGAATGAAAAATTATGAAGAAATTTGACCTTGTTTTATAAATAAATAATTTGTTATGGGCTTGAGCCCACAGTAGCCCTAACCCTAACGTAAATTCGTCTCTACTCACAATGATCGGAGAAGTTGTATAATAAAATTAATAGTAACATTAAATGGTACAATAATTTGTCTACAATAATAACTTGATCCACTCCATTCAATCTTTTGGTGAGAAACATCTATTTTCAATTACAACCAATATAATTGTTTGACTTTGACTAATGAGAGCGATACATGTTTTAATTATCCACGATATCTCATTGTTGGAGTGTGGAGTGTGGTTTTCGGCTTTGCAGAATTTACTCATGATCATATATTAATCATTGCAATAGAAAGAAGAGAAACACTTATGGTTGGTTATGTTTATGTTACAAAAGAGAAGTAAATACCATTATTTTTATATTTTTTTTCTTTTTAATAACCACTTGGTTATTTTCTGTTATTTCATTTTTATCCATGTACTTTTATCTTCTAGTAAACCACACAACAATTAACTCCACAAAGTTTGGACACATGTTACGTTGGTCATAGTTAGTCCACCTTCACTCTCGCCAAATCCTTAGAAGAGGAAGCAGATCTTGCTCGGACATCTTGAACGAAGACACCAAGAAGATGAAGAAATGGATAATCTGAAGAGGTGTGTAGTCGAGTTTAAGGAGGAGGGTCGAGGAATGAGGAAATTACTCTTGAAACAATGTAAGTCTCTACAATTTGAGCGCAAGGGACTTGTACGCAGATACGAGGGACCGTTTAAAAATGAGCAATGTGTGGGGAAGATCTATCAAATGTCGAGAATAGTTGGGAAATAAAGGATCACTTGTGGAAATTCAAATAGAAGATTGAAGGGTACATTTCCAAGGTCGAGCCGAGGACGACCACGACTTAGGTAGGGGAGAATGTTACGGCTCATTGGTGTTACGAATTCAAAGGGATGTCGAGGTTCATTAAAGTATTGGCCTCAAAGTGCGTTAATCTTGCATGCCGAAGGGAGACTCAATCGTCTAAGGCCACTTCAAGAAATATTCTAAAAGCATTGAAGAAGGAATACCCTAGAGTAATTAATGTAATAGTTGTGTAGTAGGTTCATTAATGAGATAGTTGAGAGAATATCATTAATGAGGTAGTTGGGCATTATACCAATAATATGGTAGTTAGGTAGTATTATAAATGTAGTAGTTGTAATTAGCCATATAAGTACCTCAAAGGTATCTATATATATAATGATGCTTAATTTTTAAAGTGTCTGGATTGCCGGGTCGAGAGCTGTGGTTAATTTGGATATATGTGAGAGTAAATGGATACTTGTGTCGGATTGTGGGTTGACCCGCCCATAAACTTAAAACGGTTAAAAATAAAATTAAAAATGCTATAGGTATGGTTCGAAATTGCAACCTAACAAAACAAGTACAACCTTTTAACCAACTAGGTTAATAAGACTTTATATTTTAAATTCAACCTAAAATTTGATAAACGCATGACATTTTAACAATATAAGTTCAACTTTTTAACTAACTAATATATATATATATATAATGATGTTTAATTTTTAAAGTGTCCGGATTGCCGGGTCGAGAGCTGTGGTTAATTTGGATATATGTGAGAGTAAATGGATACTTGGGTCGGATTGTGGGTTGACCCGCCCATAAACTTAAAACGGTTAAAAATAAAATTAAAAATGCTATAAGTATGGTTTGAACTTGCAACCTAACAAAACAAGTATAACATTTTAACCAACTAAACTAATAAGACTTTATATTTTAAATTCAACCTAAAATTTGATAAACGCATGACATTTTAACAATATAAGTTCAACTTTTTAACTAACTGAGCTATATATATATAATGATGCTTAATTTTTAAAGTGTCCGGATTGCCGAGTCGAGAGTTGTGGTTAATTTGGATATATGTGAGAGTAAATGGATACTTGGGTCGGATTGTGGGTTGACCCGTCTATAAAATATTTACCGTAATATTTTTTCACGGTTTTTTATATTATTACTTGTACAAATGCACGGGATACATGCTAGTTACTTTGTAAATATGAAGTATTCAATCAATATAATTCTTATTCTAAAGCTTTTTCTCTCTCTAAGTTCTTTTTGTATTATCTAAAAAGGCTTACTAGCTAGAATCTGAGTCAATCTAGCCTAGTGTCACACGGGTTAATTTTCATCACGTGACAAGTAATGCTACGGCTCATTGGTGCCACGGTCCATTCAAGGGAATGTGGAGTCGAGATATGTGGTTAAATTGGATATATGAGATAAAATAAATACTTGAGTCGGATTGTGGGTTGACCCGCCATAAACTTCAAACAGTTAAAAATATTAAAAAAATATATAGTTATGTTTTAAATTTGAAACCTAAACCCCAAAGCCAGTACAATATTTAACAAGTATGATTAGAACCTATAGAATTTTTTATTTTCTTTTTTAGTTAAGAAAATTAAAATTAAAATATTATTAAATAAATTAGAAAAGGATTTTGTTTTATATAGAATAATATATATATATATATATATATATATATATATATATATATATATATATATATATATATATATATATATATATGTATAGTGGTAAAAAAATAACATGATAAATTATTTTTATTAATAAATTTATATAATATATTGAAAAATCAATAGGATAAGAAATTTTATTACTTTTATTACATATTAAATAATAATATATATATATATATAAGGAATTTAAAATTATTTCAACATTCTTAGGTAGTGTAGCGATTAAAGTGTTTACATTTCAAACTTAAGAACATGGTTCAAATTCCTTTAATAGTGAGTATTATATGTGGGTGCAAATTTAGTTTGAAAGATAATGTATAATAGTATAAGTGGGACACTAACATTGGTAGATGAAGCGTAAGCGAGAATGTTGGTTTAAGTGACGCAAACATTGGTGTAAATACACAAGGGTTCATGCACGGAGGGTGAGTTAGGGTCTAAGATAATACTAGCACTGGTAAAAAAAGGGCCTTTACCGACGGTTTTTACCGAAGGTTTTGTAAAACTCTCCTAAATACTTCCGAGAGAAACAAATCCTTCGGGATTAAAAATAGATTCCGAGGGGGTGTAAAACCTTCGGGTTTATTAATTATTACCGAAAGTTCTACAAAGAACTTTCGGTTTTTACCTTCCAAAAAACCCAAAAAAATTCTAAGTGTTGGATGTGGGTTAATTGCGAAGGTTTTGTAAAAACCTTCGGTTTTGAAATCCATTGGTTTTTTAATTACGAAGGTTATTCGAAGAACCTTCGCTTTTGCCTTTTTTGAAAATTTCATTTCCGAAAGTTTTACAAAGAACCTTCGGTTTTGCTCATTAAAAAAAATTCTAAATTTGGTATTGGTTTTTTCCGAAGGGTCTTTAATAAACCCTCGGTTTTGACTAATATCAAAACCGAAAGTTTTATGAAAACCTTCGGCATCAACCTCTATAAATACAAACCCTAACCCTTCTCTTTTTCATTCCACTCATCTCTCCTTTCTCTCTCTTCCCCCGCCGCCGCCTGCCTCCTCCAAGCCGGTTCTTCTCCTCTCTCGTTCAGGTAATTTGTTTCATTTGGTTTTTTTTATTTTGTTTATTATAAGATTTAGATTTATTAAGTTTATATATATATATTATAGATCTAGATTTATGCTAGTTTACAAAATAATTGTTTGATTAATATATATATATATACATATATCTGAAATGCATTTAGGATATGGGTGATGATTCGACATGGAAGAGACTTCGGCGTACACCGGAGAAATTGCATCCGTGTTACCAGAATCTGATAGCACAATCAGAAATTGCGGCACGTGAGGAAGAGGTAAGAAAGATGAAGCTGGAAATGGAACAAATCCGATTAAGGGATGAGGAAAGAGGTCGTTTGCTCAGTGAAATCAAAGCGGACCAGGCCGAAATGTCTCAGAGATTAGAGAATCTCGAACAGGAACTTATATTGTTGAGGAGTCGACTGAATCAACCACTCCCTCCTTCCACCCCATCTAATAATTAATTTCTAGATTTATTATGGGTTTATTAGTTTTTCGTACGAACGATGACAATTAATATTTTTATGCGTTATGTTTTAATATTTATGAATTATTGTTATTATGTTTGGTTTGGTTTGGTTTAATATGTTGTTAAATAATTATGTTTTTGTTGACTTATCACCTTTTTTTTTTAAAAAAACCGTATCGCCAAAACCGAATGTTTATTTGAAAACCTTCGGTTTTGACCTATTTTTTTAAAAATCTGTAGGTAAAAACCGAAGGTTTTCAAATAAACCTTCGATTTTGACCCATGTTTCAAAAAATCTAATTTTTTTCTAAGTATGGGGAAAGGTAAAAACCGAGGGTTTTCAAATAAACCTTCGGTTTTGACCTATGTTTAAGAAAATCTTAAAAATTTCTAAGTATGGGGAAGGGTAAAAACCGAAGGTTTTCAAATAAACCTTCGGTTTTGACCCAGATTTTGAAAAAATCTAATTTTTTTCTAAGTATGGGGAAGGGTAAAAACCGAAGGTTTTCAGATAAACCTTCGGTTTTGACCAATGTTTGAAAAAATAAAAAAATTTCTAAGTATGGGGAAGTGTAAAAACCGAAGGGTTTCAAATAAACCTTCGGTTTTGACCCATGTTTGAAAAAATCAAAAAATTTTCTAAGTATGGGGAAGTGTAAAAACCGAAGGGTTTCAAATAAACCTTCGGTTTTGACCCATGTTTGAAAAAATCTTAAAAATTTCTAAGTATGGGGAAGGGTAAAAACCGAAGGGTTTCAAATAAACCTTCGGTTTTGACCCATGTTTGAAAAAATCTAATTTTTTTCTAAGTATGGGGAAGTGTAAAAACCGAAGGTTTTTAGATAAACCTTCGGTTTTGACCCTTGTTTGAAAAAATCAAAATTTTTTCTAAGTATGGGGAAGTGTAAAAATCGAAGGGTTTCAAATAAACCTTCGGTTTTGACCAATGTTTGAAAAAATCTAATTTTTTTCTAAGTATGGGGAAGGGTAAAAACCGAAGGTTTTAAGATAAACTTTCGGTTTTGACCCATGTTTGAAAAAATCAAAATTTTTTCTAAGTATGGGGAAGTGTAAAAACCGAAGGGTTTCAAATAAACCTTCGGTTTTGACCCATGTTTGAAAAAATCTAATTTTTTTCTAAGTATGGGGAAGGGTAATAACCGAAGGTTTTCAAATAAACCTTCGGTTTTGACCCCTGTTTAAAAAAAACTAATTTTTTTCTAAGTATGGGGAAGGGTAAAAACCGAAGGTTTTCAAATAAACCTTCGGTTTTAACAATTCCCAAAAACTTCTGATCAAGGTCAAGACCGAGAGGTATATTAAAAACCTTCGCAAATACACATCAAAACCGAAAGTTAATTTTATAACTTTCGGTTTTAAAACTACCTAGTTTGTTAAATTATTTTGTTTTTAACCCACCAATCTTATCTTCTAACTAATATAATCAATTTTGTGTTGTATTTTAAAAATTAATATTGTGTTTAATGTTCAAATATTTATGATTGTGTTTGATTATTATAGAGAAGTCTATATGAATGTTCATGTTTGATTATCTTATGAATGTATGTAATGTTTGATCATATGGATTGTGCAATATTTTAAAGACATCAAATGTGTTAAATTAATGTTGTTAAAGGTCATTAGAAGGTGAAAAACCAAAGAATTTAACAATTTGTCAAGTGCTAATTCCGAAAGTTATATAATTAACTTTCGGAAATAACCATCAAAACCGAAAGTTTTATATAAACTTTCGGGTTTTACATTTCTCAAGACCAAGAGTTTTATATAAAACCTTCGGTTTTGATAGATATTTCCGAAAGTTAATTATATAACTTTCGGAATTATCACTTGACAATTTTTTAAATTAAAGTATTTTTTCTTTCCAATATAGACTCCTAACTAGTATAATCAAGTGTGGGTTATATTTTAAAAATTAATATTGTGTTTTATGTTAAAATGTTTATAATTGTGTTTGATTATGTAGAGAAGTGTATATGAATGTTTATATTTGATTATCTTATGAATGTGTGTAATGTTTGATCATATGGATTGTGAAATATTTTAAGGATATCAAATGTGTTAAATTAATGTTGTTAAAGGTCATTAGAAGGTGATAAACCAAAGAATTTAACAATTTGTGAATTGTTAATTCCGAAAGTTATATAATTAATTTTCGGAAATAACCATCAAAACCGACAGATTTACCAAAACCTCTCGGTTTTATCTAATTAAATTTAATGTTTTATATGTCAAACCCGAGAGATTTAGACACATCTATCGGAAATAAAAATTAGTGAAAACCGAGAGTTTTAATAAAACTTTCGGTTCTCAAAATGATCAAAACCGAGAGTTTTCATAAAACTTTCGGTTTTAATCATTTTGAGAACCGATAGTTTTAATAAAACTCTCGGTAATTACTTTATTACAAAAAAAATAAAACCCTTTTCTTTTCCCCCCGATTCTTCTTCCCCAAATCTTCTTCCCTCGATTCTTCTCCCCGTTTCTTCCGCCCGCCCGCGCCGCCTTCAATCTTCAAGACACGACGTCGCCCGAAGACGACGCCCAATAGAAGACGACGCCGCCGCCCTTCCAGTCGAGATCAAGCCGAGCCCCTTCTTTTCTCCAAGCCGACGCCGCGCCCCTTCTTTTCTCCAAGCCGTCGTCGCCGTCGCCGACGTCAACGCTGCTGCTCTCCTCGCCTTCAGATCTCCTTCAAAGGTTAGTTATTTCATTTTGAATTAGGTTAGTCAAATTAATTTTCATATTAACAGTTCTATATATGTGATTTAGGTTAGATATATATGATTGAAGTTTAGGTTAGAATTTTAGGTTAAAATTTTGATTTTGATTAGATTGAAGTTTGATTTGGTTAGATTTATTGTTTAATTTAGGGTTTCAGTTTGATTTTGTTTTGGTTTGATTGGTTTGATTGTTTGTTGGTTTGATTGTTGTTTAATTGAAGTTTGATTTAGGTTAGATATGATTGAAGTTTAGGTTAGAATTTTAGGTTAAAATTTTGATTTTGGTTAGATTGAAGTTTGATTTGGTTAGATTTATTGTTTAATTTAGGGTTTTACTTTGATTTTGGTTGGTTTGATTGGTTTGATTGTTTGTTGGTTTGATTGTTGTTTAATTGAGGTTTGATTTAGGTTAGATATGATTGAAGTTTAGGTTAAAATTTTGATTTTGGTTAGATTGAAGTTTGATTTGGTTAGATTTATTGTTTAATTTAGGGTTTTACTTTGATTTTGGTTGGTTTGATTGGTTTGATTGTTTGTTGGTTTGATTGTTGTTTAACTGAGGTTTGATTTAGGTTAGATATGATTGAAGTTTAGGTTAGAATTTTAGGTTAAAATTTTGATTTTGGTTAGATTGAAGTTTGATTGAAGTTTGATTTGGTTAGATTTATTGTTTAATTTAAGGTTTTACTTTGATTTTGGTTGGTTTGATTGGTTTGATTGTTTGTTGGTTTGATTGGTTTGATTGTTTGTTGGTTTGAATGTTGGTTAGATTAAGTAATGATATGTTATATATTAGGTTATTTTGATTTGATTAATGAATATTTGGTTATATTAATGTTGGTTATTGTTATTAGGTTTGGATTAGGAATTTCAGCCGCCCGCTGTCCGCCCTTCGATCTACATCCGCTGCTCTTCTTCGTCGCTCTGTTTGTGCAAGGTTAGTTCTTGTTGGTTTATTATATGGTTAGGTTAGTTTCATGTTAGATTTATGTTAGATTTTCATGTTAGATTTAAGTCGAAATTTATGTTTGATTTGAAGTATGTTAGATTAGGTATTATGTTTGATTTATGTTAGATTATGTTAGATTAGGTTTGAAATGTGTATGAATGAAATAATGTTGAATTATAATTGATTGTTTTGAAATGTGTATGAATGAAATAATGTTAGAATATATGTATGTTAGATTTAAGTTAGATTTATGTTAGGTTTTATTATTGTTTGTTTATGTGGAATTTTTGTTATAATATTAGATTAAATTGAATTTTGGTTGGATAATGATAGATTAGGTAGAAATTATGTCATTATGTAAGCCTAATTAATTTAGACAAATTTAAGTAAATAAAAATGCGGGTTGTTTTTCCATTTTATTAGAAATATGGAAGTACCCGATAAAAGTTGGATGACCTTACGTCGAGATCATCCAGATTACGAGGAAGGTGTTGACAAATTCCTCGAGTATACTGTTAGGAATACATCCCGACAAACCGTGAAATGTCCCTGCGTGAAATGCTTGAACACGCCGTTTATGGAAATAGACGAAGTGAAGACTCACCTCATCGTTTATGGAATAAATATTCATTATGAGTATTGGTATTTTCATGGAGAAAAGAGACGTACTACTCAAGTGGTTAATGAAGATGTCGATGAAGATGCCAATGACTACGATGATGATGACGACGATGATCAGTCGGAGGATGCCGTGCCGGAATTCAACGATCCGAGACAGGAGATGAATAATACAGTTAATGAACAGGTCAATGAAGAACGTTATATGCACGAATTTATAAACGATATGTTCCCCAACGTTAATGACGTCCCGAGCAACGATGAACCAGTCGAAGATGCGCATAGATTTTATAAATTGCTTGATGATTCCAAACGGCCATTGTATGAAGGTGCTCGAATAACGAAATCATCGGCACTACTGAAACTACTTCACATAAAAAATGTATGTCAATGGACGAATTCTTCGTTCGATATGTTGCTGCGTCTGCTTAAAGACTACATATTACCGATTGACGCTCAATTGCCAAACTCATACTACGAAAGTAAAAAATTCATTACTGATATCGGGCTTAAATATGACAAGATAGACGCATGTAAGAACAACTGTATGCTATTTTGGAAGGACGACATAAATGAAGATTCTTGCAGAGTTTGCGGTTTTTCAAGATGGAAAGTCGACCAAACAAGTGGGACAGTTCGAGAGAAGCAAAATGGGAAATTCATTCCAAAAAAGGTGTTGAGATATTTCTCTTTAATACCAAGACTGCAAAGACTATACATGTCCTCAAAAACAGCTCCAATGATGAGATGGCATAAAGAAGGAAGAGTTGATAGTGATACGTTGAGACACCCCGCTGATTCCTTAACTTGGAAGACGTTTGATGAAAATTATACAGATTTTGCTTCAGAATCTCGAAACGTAAGACTGGGTTTATCAAGCGATGGGTTTCAACCATTTGCAAATGGGAAAAAATCATACAGTGTTTGGCCGGTAATTCTTGTCCCTTATAATGTGTCACCCACGACTTGCATGGATTCTAGCAATTTCATTTTATCTATGTTAATTTCGGGTCCAAAGAGTCCGGGAGATGCAATTGACATATTTCTCCAGCCATTGATCGAAGAGTTGCATGAACTGTGGCAAACAGGAGTGAGAACGTTTGATGCACACACCTCGCAATACTTTAACATGCGAGCTGCGTTGTTGTGGACCATTAACGACTTTCCCGCATACGCGAATTTATCAGGCTGGAGTACGAAAGGTAAATTCGCTTGTCCTTGTTGTAACAACGACACAGTATCTCTTCGATTGGTTCATGGTTCCAAACAATGTTACTTGGGTCATAGACGCTTCCTTCCACCGAAGCACAAATACAGAAGGGATAAAGAGTCGTTTGATGGTCGAACTGATTATAGAGATCCCCCTAGATTGTTAACGGGGCAAGAAAGTTATGAGCAAGCACGAGACCTAGAAGACATAATTCTTAGTGCGGATATGAGCAAGAGAACCAAGATATATCATGAAACGCGGGGAGACAATTGGAACAAACTTAACATTTTCTTCCGTCTGCCTTATTGGAAATCGTTATTATTGAGACATAATTTGGATGTGATGCATATTGAGAAAAAAATCTGTGATGGCGTGTTGGGAACAATAATGAATGTGAAAGAGAAGACTAAGGATGGTCCTAAAGCCCGTAAAGACTTAGAACTCTTAGGCATAAAATCATGGTTACATCCTATAAATGATGAAGGAGTTGTTCATTATCCAGAAGCGCCTTTCACTTTGACATCCGAAAATAAAATACGTCTTTGTAACTTCTTGAAAGATCTCAAGTTGCCTGATGGGTTTTGCTCAAATATCGGGGGTTGTGTAAATTTGGATGAGAAAAAGCTTTCGGGATTAAAGAGTCATGATTGTCACATTTTGTTGGAATATCTAATTCCTTTAGCAACTCGTGGATTGCTTCCAGAGTATGTGTATGATGCGTTAGTAAATTTGTCTCGTTTCTTTCGGTTGTTGTGCTTCAAAGAGTTGATTCAAGAGGACCTGGAACAATTGTACATGGATATTACATTGACACTTTGCAAATTTGAAATGAGTTTTCCGCCGTCAATCTTCGACATCATGATGCATCTCCCGGTTCACTTGTCATTTGAGGCTTTGCTTGGAGGACTTGTTCAGTATCGATGGATGTATCCGTTTGAACATTACATGGGCACAATGAAAAGATATTTGCAGAATAATAACCACCCCGAAGCCTCTATAAGCGAGAGCTATCTTGTTAACGAAAGTATTAGTTTATGTGCCAGGTATATGGAGGAACAAGATCAAGAAAATGCACAACCTAAAATCTCGGGCATTTCAATATTTGCATCATTGGAAGACCTATCTAACGGAAATGTATACAACTTGGATTATATCGATCGAGTGACAGCTCATTCTTACATTTTGAAAAATTGTTCCGAAGTAGAACCTTTTTACATGTAAGATTCAATGTTGATGTTACTAATTAGCATTAAAGAGTGTGATATTTAATATTCGATCTATTTGCAGAGATTATAACAATGAGTCCAGTGGAGAAACGTTTGCCGCATATTTCAAGCATCGAGTGAGTAAATTACAAACCATATATCCTAACTCTTTTTATTCATATTAACAACTTCATTTCGGATACATATATAGGTCGCCCATTTAGCAGAAATTAACGACATATCAAGAGACCTCAAGATCTTAGGAGAAGGTCCAAGTATGTACTCGTCTATGTATGTTTGGTGTAAAGTAAACGGATTCAAATTCTTTACAGAAAAATACGACGAAGGTTTGACAACTCAAAATAGTGGGGTGGTTGTTGAGGGGTACAACGGATCTGAAACTATGTCATACTACGGAGTTTTGACGGATATAATCGAAGTACAATACTATTCTCACAAACGAGTTGTTTTATTCAAGTATAAGTGGTTTGATACACACTCGGGGGAACTAGGAGTGAAAGTGGATAAATATGGCTTCGTAAGTGTAAATGTAAACCGAATTTTGAAAACCCAAAGTCAAGACCCGTATATATTGGCGAGTCAAGCAAAACAAGTATTCTACGCTCCTGATATGTCAGCCCGACCCGGTTGGAAGATTGTGACAAAAATAAAACCGCGGTTTACAAACATATAGTTCAGATTAATTAATTAGGTAGATTTATGTTTTTAACTTTATATTCATTTTTATTACTACTTTATTTCAATTATTCACTCAATTTTATTAATGGTGTGAATTAAGAATGTCTGAAGGTCCTAAAACAACTTAGAAGAGTATGAGGAAGACACCCAAGAAATTGGATAAAATCTACCAAAACCTACTTGCCCAATCGGAGTCCTTAAAGCTCCGAGGATCGTCTTCTAGAGACCAACCACCGATTGATGTGGTCCCGATAGCTACTGCGCCTCCCCGAACAGACGAGGCTGAAGACGATGATGAGCTCCAAGAGTTTATAGAGAGCACATTCGTTGATATGGTGCCTAGCGATGAGGCTGAAGACGAGGGTCTTGAGGAGCCTATCGAGGAGCAGGATGACGAGGAGGAGCACGGGACCACTCCCGACCCATCATCGATAGGTATTTCGTTTACAAATTAGTTAGTGTTTCAATTGATTGACATATTTAATAATTATGATTTTGATAATTTTGAAGAATCTTCTGCCCGCAAGAGACGGAGGAAGAACAAGAATATTGCGATGTCTAAGAGGGTAGCGGGGACGAGGATCCCTCTAACGTTTAGAGAGAAGGATGGGAGGCCATGCGGTACAGACGTGGGAAGAACACGGTGGTCTAGACATGTGGGGTCGATTATCCGGGACCCCGCAGCCGTCTCACACCGTCTTCTCAAGTGGAAGGCTTTAAGTGCAGACCAATTAGATTCACTGTGGACTGCTATCAAGGTAATACTTATTACTTGATTATACATTACGTCATTAAATAATTATTTTTAACATTTGGATGTTATTTTTTTCAGGATCCGTTCGAAGCGACTAATGGTGACATTGAGTCTTTTCGAAAGACCGGGTTGGGACACGCCAATCAGATATGGGATAGATGGCGGTCGGATTTGAACAAGACATATATCCGCGTCCACAAAGGAGACGAGGCGGCGGTACTAGCTAATCCTCCACCAGACTACGATCGAGATGATTGGGAGTTTGTGTGTCGCAACCATTTCTTCACAGAAACGTTTAAGGTACGGTTTCATAATTCAAATAAAAGTTGATATTAATTAATCTAACTTCATTTGTTATTTCAAATACAGAGACACAGTTCTACAAATATTAAGAACCGGAAGAATCTGAAAGTCCCGCATCGAACGGGAAGTAGACCGTTTGCACAAATTGAAGACAAGTTGGTAAGTACATTATTTGTAATAACTTAATATAAAGATTGTTATTAATTATATAAATCATTTATTTCAACAGGCGATTGAAATGGGACGGCCACCGTCTGTAATTGAAGTATTCAAGAGGACCCGTACACCAAAACCGACACAAGAAAACCCAACACCCGTCCCGGACGAACACGTGCAAGAGAAAATTGTAAGTGAATTGAATATGCCTAGTTTTTTATTATAGAAATGATATTTTATTTGAATTGTGCAGACTGAGATGGAGGAGGTTGTTAGTAACGAACTGGGAATATCGGATTTTGAATTGATGGAGAGGGTGTTCGGACAACAAAAACACGGGGTAGTGTTCGGAATGGGATCAGGCGTCCGGCCCACACACTTTCGTGAGGATCGTCGTAGTGGAAACAGTTCACAGCGAAATAATGAGCGATTGTTAGAAGAGAATCAAATAATGAAGCTCAAGCTGGAGGAACTGGAGAAGAGGGATGAAGAAAGAAGGCGCAGAATGGAAGAAATGCAATCGGAAAATGAAGAAATTGTGACAAGAATGGAGAGGGAGAAGTTAGAGATTACCACAAGAATGGAGAGGGAGAAGTTAGAGATGAACGCAAGAATGGAGAGAATCGAATTGTATATGAGGCAACAACCACCTCCTCCCCCCACAAGCTAAGGTTGTTTCGATTCAAAACGTGTTTTCATTAATGGTTGAATTTAGAACAGATTGTTCGGAATATTAGTTTGGTTTCGAATTTTGTAATGTTCATGATCAATTAATGTGATCGTTTAATGTATGTTGCATTTCTTTTATCATTAATATATTGGTTTGGTTGAACAGGTTTTGGTTGCGAGCAAAATAATCTGCACATTTTAAAAAATTTACGGGAAAAAACCGAAAGTAATATTGAAATCTCTCGGTTTTTCTCTTTGTGGAAAAATCGAGAGATATTAGAAAACTCTCGGTTTTTAGCCAAAGAGAAAACCGAGAGTTATATGACAAACCCTCGGATTTTACCCAAAAGAGGAAAACCGAGAGTTTTGATTGAACTTTCGGTTTTCCTCTTCGGGTAAAAACCGAGAGTTTTCATATAACTTTCGGTTTTTTCTCTTTGTGGGAAAACCGAGAGTTATTACAAAACTCTCGGTTTTCTTAAAAAAGAGAAAACCGAGAGTTATTAGAAAACTTTCGGTTTTTACCCGAAGAGGAAAACCGAAAGTTTTGTAATAACTCTCGGTTTTCCCACAAAGAGAAAAAACCGAAAGTTTTTTGCAAAACCCTCGGTTTTTCCACACAGAGAAAAACCGAAAGTTATTTGTAAAACCATCGGTTTTTCCACAAAGAGAAAAACCGAAAGGTCTTTGTAAAACCCTCGGTTTTTCCAAAAGAGAAAAACCCGAAAGTTTTCATATAACTCTCGGTTTTTCTCTTTGTGGAAATCCCGAGAGAGTCAATACCGAGGGATGTTATAGGGTGTCTTCAACGAATGTTATAGGGTCAAAACCGAGAGTTTTAACTCTCGGTTTTGACCCCTTTTTCACTGGTGTAGAGTGAGTCAATGCCTAAAATTATGCCAAAAGGCGTAATCGAATGTTTAAGAATGTATCCATTAAGATCGAGGGGTTCATCAATGGAGTGAGTTAGATCATGACGAAAGGCGTAGCCAGATGTTTATGAATGTATACTTAAAAACTACAAGGTTCGTCCATGGAGGGTGAGTCAAGGCCTAAAATCATGCTAAAAGAGGTAATCGAACAGAAGCGAGAATGTTAGTTTAAGTAACACAAACATTATTTTGAAAATCTAAGGGTTCATCCACGAAGGGTGAGTTAGGGCCTATATAATGCTGAAAGGTGTAGTTAAATGCTTAAGAATGTATCATTGAAGATCACAATGTTCATCCACTAAGGGTGAGTCAGGGCCTAAAATAAAATGTGTAATCAAATGTTTAAGAATGTCATTCTTGAAGATAATGTACGGTGAGAAATGAGAATGGTAAGAGGTTCATCCACGAAGGATGAGTCATGGTCTAATATCATGCCGAAAATCGTAGTCAAATGTATGTCAAAAAGCATAATCAAATATTTAAGAATATCATCCTTAAAGATAATGTATGGTGGGAATTGAGAATGGTGAGGGGTTCATCCATAGAGGGTGAGTTAGAGTCTAAGTTCATCCACAAAGGGTGAGTTAAGGCCTAAGATAATGCTAGAAGGCGTAGTTAAATGTTTAAGAATGTATCCTTGAAAACCGCAAGGTTCGTCCATAGAAGATGATTCAAGGCCTAAAATCATGTCAAAAGACATAATTGAATGTTTAAGAATGTCATTATTGAGAAGATAATGTATGGTGGAAATTGAGATGATGAGGAAATTGAATGTTTAAGAATGTCATTTTTTAAGATAATGTATTGTAAGAATTAAGAATGGAGAGAATTAATAATGTGCATCATTGAATGATAATGTATAATGTTATATGTGGGTGTCAATTATATAGAGATTAATAATACAGATTTTTTTTTCCTTTTTAGTATTAAAATTATTAATTATATATATACAAAAATCAATAAAATATAATAAATAGGTAATATATATCAAATAATAAACCAAAAAAATAAACATTATATTTTAAAATGTTTTAAATAATTTATAAATATTTTTTTATTTTAATTTATAATTTTTAAAATATATATTTAAATTAAAAAATATATTTAATTTAAGTTTGAAAGTGATTGAAAAATTATTATAGATTTATATATATTATATATAGGTAAAAAATTTTAAAAAAAAATTATTTTTATTAATAAATTTATATAATATATTGAGAAAAAAATTGGTATGAGATAATTATATTTATTATATATTTAATTATATATATATATATTTATTAAAAGATTGGTAACATATGTGAGATGTTTAAAAAAAAAGTTTTAAATGAGATAGAAAATTTATAATATGAGAAGTCGGAAAAATGATGTTGGTGGTTAAAATATGTAAATGTAATGAATTGGTTTGCTAAGTGTAATATCGAGTGAAAAATGTTTAAACAATGATTAATATAGTTAAGGAAATTAATATTAATAATTTTTTAAATAAAAATAATTTGACATTTCTTAAATAATTTATAAATATAATTTATTTTAATTCTAATATTCCTAAATTTATATTTTAATAAATTATTTAAACTAGAAAAATAAAATAAATATATATTAAATAAATATGTTAAGTTTTAAACTAATTGAAAAATTATTTAAAATTTATTTATTATAATAATAAAACAAAATGAGACATTATATACTTGGAAATTAGATTTTAGAGTTGACTAGAAAATTTTAAAATAATTATTAATTAATTATCATATATTTTTTATATTTAATTATTTATATATATTTTAATTAATAAAATAGAGTGGATTTTATAATACGCACATGCCATTCATGTTCATATTTTAAAACATCTTTTATAATTTCTTTGTTAACTAGATAATCTCAATTTGGATTTCGTATTGTATTTTTGCCCCTGAGTCATTAAAGGGCTTGGTTTACTATGATGACTATTGTTATTGTTGGATGGCTAATTTGGGAATGGTTGTGAGATCTTTGAGTTGGGTCAAATTTTAGTTTGGAGGGTTACAAGCTGATTTTTTTGGCCTTTATTTTACTTATTTACTCATGTTTTTATTTTCCTTGGTTTTGTTGTGATTCGATGGGTTAATGGTATTCTCAATTGTATTGATGATTTATGTGTTTGTTTATTTTATCTTGTTACAAAGTTTTTTTTTAAAAATCTTTTGAACATGAATAATTGACCTTCTCTAATGTGTGATCAACGAAAAGTAGCACATTTAAAAAAAAATATGAAAAATAATATATGTTCTCTTTTAAAAATTATTAATGAAAACAGATTAAGGTCTAAAATATATAACTAACCATTTAAAAAAAATGGAGTTATAGATAATTAATTACAATTTACAAAGCAAAATTTATCTTGACATTTATGAAAGCACTTATTATTTGCTAAAGATTCCTCATTTCCTTCTAAAGATATTCAAGAGGAAACAAAAATTTTAAAACAAATACAGCAAATAATAAACAGAGAAGTTAAGTGAAATAAAAAGATTTATATATATACATATAAATAATAAAATTTACCAAAAAGATAAAGATAGAAAATAAAAGTTCTAAGTTTTTGTTAGATTAATTACATTTTCCTCTTCTTCTTTTTTTCATTTTATTAATATTATTATTGAGTTTTCTAGTTTGTAAATTTTAGATAAATAAGATTTCAAACCCTTTATTTATTTTCTTCACTATTTTAATCTACAAACACTAATTAAATAAGGCAAATATATTGAAATTTCTCTCATAACCAGACAAATATATATTGATTAATTTTAAGAATGGCAAGAGGATAATGAAGTTCAGATTCTAGTTAAGGATTCCAAAGTACATATGAGCAAATTATTAAAAAAAATAATAAGTCTTTACGTATAATTAAGTTCTTTTTCACTGAAAGAATGTGAGATATCTACTTATATATTACATCTCCATGTAATGACCATGAATTAATAGAGATTTTATTAAGTTTAATGTATATACATCATTATTCACTCAAACATAGATTATGCACTTTGTTGTATATACAATACAATGGTCATGTGAATATACAAAATATTATGTAATAACTAATAATATATGTGGATTTTTAAATATTGAATATATTTGTTATGATCACGTTTATTTAAATATTACTTGTCTACTTGCAAACTAACATTGAAATCAAAAGGTTGAGAAACCCTTATTTTTTTTCTTTTCAAAAACAGTTTTACCAACCATGTTATTTGATTAAGAAATTAGATTAAATTTGTAATCCTCCTAATCATTGTATCATGTAGATACAATGGAATGTCTAATATATATAACTTTTGGATGATATTCTTATTGCAAAATCTTCAACATTGTCAATACAAACTTCGTCTTATTTTTACTCAAATTTCATTCAACTCAAAGGAATGGAGACAGTTATTTAGGGTATATATATGGGGATAGGCCGAGATGAGGGAATTAAATTTGCATAAACATGTGTTAATATCATATTCACAACGTCCTCCAGCAACACTTTCAAATTTAAATCGGTATTTATGAGTGCACTGATTGTCGCTACAATAGCCTGATGATATGGGAATTTCCGCCATAAGTGCATCAATCATCACGACGACGCCATTTCCTGTCAAAGATAAAATATACAATTCTAGTAAAAATAGAAGTTAAGTTGAATAAATATAATTTTTTTTTGTAAATAATAGAATTTACCAAAAAGATAAAAATATATATGACCAAGATAAAAAAAAGTTCTAACATGCTAAAATTTGCCCTAATCCATGTGAATGTGGGCATTTGGTTAATTAGATTAATTGTGATTTCTTATTTTTCGTTTCTTTATCGTTCATTTATGAAGCTAAAGAAAATATTATTATTGTTTTTTTAGTTTTTAAATTTAGATACATATAATAAGATTTTTCAAACATTTCCTTATTTGTTTCACTATTTTAAACTGCAATAACTAATTAAATGAAACGATCATAATTATCTTAACCATTTGAATCACTTGTTATCTTTATTCTTCAAAATTCAAACTAAACAAAATGATAAAAGAAAAATTTACCTGAAATACTCACTATGAGTAAAAGAACAAATCCTGTGAAATACAAGTAATTTATCATGTTGAATTTTTCTTGTTAAGCTCGTTTTATCTTTCTTGTGAGGATTGTAAATTTGTAATGATGAGATCTAGAAGCACAATGACTTTGATATATATACACATTTTTTCTCATTTTCAAAATATAATATATATGAAAATTATGTTGATTAGTTAACGTCCGTAATTCAATTTAAATTTATGATCAAGGTTTTAAAATACGCAGTCTGACCGGCGGTTCAACCGGTCCGACCGCGAAACGGTTTGGTGAGCGGTCCGGATTTTGTCTTCAAAACGGTTACCTTTCGAACCGGTCAAAATCCGGTCCGACCGTCCGGCTTAACTTGAAAAACAAACCGGTTTTTTCCGGTTGGAAAGGTAAATTATATAAATTTAATATAATTATTATTATAATATTATTATAATAATATTTAATTATTTTTTATTGTCAGTACTCAGTACTATATTATTAAACCTATTAATGAGCTGCGAGCCTATATTATTACTTTTTGCTTTTTCGTTTTTACTTTTGCTTTAGACTTTTGTTTTTGTTCAATTAACTTATCACAGTAAACAAAAACAGAGAAACAAAGAAGAAATATGTTGAAGACGACGAAGGATAAAGGTTGATGACGAAGGAGAAAGGTTGAAGAAGAAAGACGACTGTTCTTCTGCTGTTTTTCAGATCTACGTTTGTTTGTCAAATTTACGGCTGTTCTTCAGATCTTCGGTAAGTATGAATTTTTGTAGTATTTCCGATAATATGTTGGTTTATCGTTGATTGATGAGCAGTAAACAATGAATATGCAATTAGGATTCATTGTTTGATTGTAGGGAATTATGAATAATTGGTGTTATTGTTGTTTTGAATCTTTTGATTGTAAGGAATTATAGATATTTGGTGTGATTGTTATATTGATGGTAGGGAATTATGGTAAATTTATTTGTTAATTTGATTGTAGAGAATTATGGTTAATTTATTTGTTAATTTGATTGTAGAGAATTATGGATATTTGGTATAATATAAATTTAATTGACAATTATTAAGTTCAATTAACATTTATTTGATTATTTTGATATGTTTAAGTAATTTATATATATAATTTATGTATTAATATATTTAAATTTATTTAAAAAAAATAAAGAATCCGGTTCAACCATTGGTTTAACCGGTTGAACCGGTCGGACCGAAGTACACCACAAAAACCGGGTGAATGACCGAAACGGTTTTCAAAACCTCATGACTATGATGTTTTGTACATAAATACATTTGAAGTAATATGTATAGATTAATAACAATTAAAACCTAATTACATAATATTAATTAATATAAGTATAATATTGTCATCATAACAAGTAATCATTTTACACTGTTTTTTTTATAGTTACCATTCTATTAAGTTTTATGACACCACTACGCATTCTTACATCAACCCTATGTTCATTTTTGTGTTGAGTCAATAAATTAAATCATTTAAGTGGTGTGACAAGTTCGACATTCATATTATATCTATTTGATTTGAAAATAAAGATAAGAATTATTTAAGAGACTAAAATTTACGAATTTGATTTTTATAAAAAAAACGCCTTGAGTTGAAGTTAAGTTTGATGATAGTGAATTGTGTTAAATTTTTTAAATTAAAAATTACAACACGATTAGAAATATGTTGGTATCCCCAATTAATGTGATGGTTGGTTTCCCCTTCCCACAAACTCATTTTCTTATTGAGACTCCATTTGCATTTAATATTTTATTATGCTTATTCCTATATATAATTTCAGTCAAATATTGTCTCATT
Organism: Impatiens glandulifera; assembly: GCF_907164915.1. Taxonomy (NCBI): domain Eukaryota; kingdom Viridiplantae; phylum Streptophyta; class Magnoliopsida; order Ericales; family Balsaminaceae; genus Impatiens; species Impatiens glandulifera. Next base: position 30,765,844 of record NC_061866.1, read on the forward strand.
ATTTTATTTCTAGCACTGAACAAATATAAAAGAATATCAAGTTTGTCAATAATCACTCTCTTATCTTAATCTGTCTTGATTTTTCATAAAATAGTAATTAATGAACTCAAGATAGAGGAACTCAATGAGTGTGTAATTGTTTGGTATGCCCATGGTTACAAAGTATATTAGAACACAAATGTGCTTATGTGTTATGAGTTTCTTATGAACATTCTTTCATTTTTATTAAATAAACTTACATATACTTATGGTTTGAAAATTTAGAAGAAATATCCATAGAGAAAAATCTCTTCTCTTATTCTCTTGCAAATCTAAAGCGTTAAAAATTGTTTTGGAAATCGAATTATTCTTAACAACAATAACATAAAAAAGTTACAATTCACCAAAGTAGTTTAACTATAAATTAATTTTTGAAAGACTATTTGTTTTATATTCTATTCTTACAAAAACACAGATAGATGTATGAATAAAAGTGAAAGACCATTGCAAATCCTGATTATTCTTTTTAAAATAATAATGTACAATTATAGAAAAAATCTATCAGATAAGAATCACTGGTAAAAAAATGACATTTACCGATATTACTGAAAGTTTTATAAAACTCTCATAATTGATCCCGAGAGGAACAAATCTTTCGTTATTGAAAATAGATTCCGAGAGGTGTGTAAAACTCTCGGTTTTGATTATTAGTACCGAAAGTTATGTTAATAACTCTCGGTTTTGACTTTCCCAAAAATTAAAAAATTTCTAAGTGTTGGGAGTTGGTTAATTGCGAAGGTTATTCCAAAAAATTTCGGTTTTACCTTTCCTCAAATGTTTAAATACGAAGGGTTTCCATTAAACTGTCGGAATTGACTCATCCCAAAAAATTGAGAAAATATTCTAAGTTGGGGAATGATTAATTACGAAGGTTATTTGAAGAACTTTCGTTTTTACCTTTTCCTGAAATTGTTAATAGAGAAGGTTTATCCTATAAACCTTCGATTTTGACTCATCCAAAAAAAGACAAAAAAAATTAAAACTCGTGATTCTTATTACCGAAGGTTTTTCAATAAACCTTCGGTTTTGAGAATAGTCAAACCCGAAGGTTTATTGAAAAACCTTCGGTAAATACCTTTATAAATAAAAACCCCACCCCCTTCTCTTTTTCATTCGCCTCTCTCTCCTTTCTCTCGCTCCCGCGCCGTAGCCGCCTCCGACGCTCCTCTTCTTCTTCTTCTTCGTTCCAGGTTAGTTTTTTATTTGTTTTTTGTTTTTAGATTTAGATTTGTTATCAATTGGTTTATATTATCTAGATTTATGCTAGTTTAGATTATTTGTTTGGTATGTTGATTTATATTTGTTATTGTTTAGATTAGATTTATGTTAGTTTATTAAATATATATGATTCTGTTAGATTTTGTTAAATGAATGATATAATTTGGTTATTGTGTTTGATATATATATATATATGAAATGCATTTAGGATGGGTGAGTCATGGATGAGTATTCGGCGTACACCGGAGAAATTGTCTCGGCATTACTAGAATTTGCTAGCACAAACAGAAACCGCAGCACGTGAGGAAGAGGTGAAAAAATGACGCTGGAAATGGAGGAAATCCGATTGAGGGATGCGGAAAGAGGCCAAATGCTTAATGAAATTAAAGCGGACAGGGCTGAAATGGCGCAAAAATTGGAGAATCTCGAACAGCAAATTGAATTGTTGAAGAGGAAGAATCAACCCCCCCTCCTCCCCCCACATCTACTAATTAATTTCTCGATTATATTGTTGATTAATTATGTAATATCGTTTCTGTACGAATGATGACATTTTGGTGTGTTTAGCTTTCATAATTATGTATTATTATTATCCTTTAATTTGGTTTTGATTTATTAATGTTGTTTAGGGTATCTTTTCCTTTATTTATTATATTGCCTTTATTTGATAAAATTATATAACATAGTATCTTTTAAACAAAAAAATAGGGGTAATTTCGAAGGTTTTCAAATAAACCTTCGCTTTTGACCTTTGTTTAAAAAAACATAAAAATTTCTAAGTGTTGGGAAGGGCCAAAACCGAAGATTTTCATATAAACCTTCGCTTTTGATCCTTGTTTAAAAAACAGAAAAAATTCTAAGTGTTGGGGAAGGGTGAAAATCGAAAGTTTATTTGAAAACCTTCGGTTTTGACCCTTGTTTAAAAAAACAGAAAAAATTCTAAGTGTTGGGAAGGGTCAAAACCGAAGGTTTTCAAATAAACCTTCGGTTTTGACCCTTGTTTAAAAAAACATAAAATTTTCTAAGTGTTGGGAAGGGACAAAACCGAAGGTTTATTTGAAAACCTTTGTTTTATTTGAAAACCTTTGGTTTTGACCTTTGTTTAAAAAAACAGAAAATTTTCTAAGTGTTGGGAAGGGTCAAAACCGAAGGTTTATTTGAAAACCTTTGGTTTTGGCCCATGTTTAAAAAAAACGGAAATTTTTCTAAGTGTTGGGAAGGGTCAAAACCGAAGGTTTTTAGATAAACCTTCGGTTTTGACCCTTGTTTAAAAAAACAGAAAATTTTCTAAGTGTTGGGAAGGGACAAAACTGAAGGTTTATTTGAAAACCTTTGGTTTTGGCCATTGTTTAAAAAAAAAGAAAATTTTCTAAGTGTTGGGAAGGATCAAAACCGAAGGTTTTCAAATAAACCTTCGGTTTTGACCCTTTTTTAAAAAACGGAAACTTTTCTAAGTGTTGGGAAGGGAAAAAACCGAAGGTTTATTTGAAAACCTTCGGTTTTGAGCCTTGTTTAAAAAAACAAAAAAATTTCTAAGTGTTGGGAAGGGACAAAACCGAAGGTTTATTTGAAAACCTTCGATTTTGGCCCTTGTTTAAAAAAAACATGATATTTTCTAAGTGTTGGGACCCTTCCCCAAAACATTCTGTTTAAGGTCAGGACCGAGAGGTTTATTCAAAACTTTCGGGAAAACCCATCAAAACCGAAAGTTATACCATTAACTTTCGATGTTACCACTTCATAATTTGGAAAATTAATTGTTTTTTCACCTACTAATCTAGACTCCAAAATAATCTAATCAAGTGTGTGTTGTTTTTTAAAAATTAAGATTATGTTTAATGTTAAAATGTTTATGATTGTGTTTGATTATATAAAAAAGTGTATATATATGTTTGTGTTTGATGATCACATGAATGTGTATAAAGTTTAATCATATGGATTATATAATGTTTTAAGGTTATCAAATGTGTTAAATTAATGATGTTCAAGGTCATGAGAAGATTAAAAATCAATTAATTTAACAATTTGTGAAATGTCAATTCCGAAAGTTAATGGTATAACTTTCGGAAATAGCTATCAAAGCTGCAAGTTATACCATTAACCTTCGGAATTACTATTTCACAAATTGTTAAATTAATTGGTTTCCATGTTTCCAATCTAGACTCCTAACTAATATAATAAAGTGTGTGTTATATTTTAAAATTTGAGATTGTGTTTAATGTTAAAATGTTCATGAATGTGTTAGATTATATAGAGTAGTGTATATGAATGTTTATGTTTGATTATCCTATGTATTTGTGTAATGTTTGATCATATGGATTGGGAAATATTTTAATGATATCAAATGTGTTAAATTAATGTTGTTCAAGCTTATTAGAAAGTGAGAAACCAATTAATTTAACAATTTGTCACGTTATAAAACCTAAAGTTAATTACATTACTTTCGGAAATAGTGATCAAAACCGAGAGTTATATGATTAACTCTCGGAATTAATCAATTGATCAAAACCGAAAGTTAATCATAAAACTTTCGGTAATGAACCATCAAAACCGAGAGTTATATGATTAACTCTCGGAAGTTATTAATTGATCAAAACCGAAAGTTAATCAAAAAACTTTCGGTAATGACCAATTAAAAAAACAAAACCCGCGACTTTCTTTCTTTCTTCTCTCCCCGATTGCTCTTCCGCGCCGCCCCGATTCCTCTTTTGCGCCGCCCCGCTTCTCTCTCCTCGACCGCTCGATTGAAGACGACGCCGGATTGAAGACGACGCCGCCACTAGCCTGCCGCTTGAAGACCCCGACAACGCTTGAAGAACTGCTGAGCCTCCGCGCCGCTTGAAGAATTGCACTGCCACCGCGCCCGATTGGAATTCTGTCGTCGCCGCCGATTGGAGAATCGCCCAGCCGCCGCGCCACCGCCCACCACCTGCATCAAAGGTCAGTTTGATTTATATGTTTAGATTAAAGTTAGTTATTGGTTAAATTTAGGGTTTGATTTAGGTTAGTTGATATAATTTTAGGTTAGTTGATTTATATAGTTTGATTTATCTAATTTGTTACATATGATGATTATTTGGTTTGATTTGAGTTTGATTTAGGTTAGATTTTGAGATTGGTTTGATTTGAGTTTGATTTAGGTTTGATTTGAGTTTTATTTAGGTTTGATTTGAGTTTGGTATGAATGTATTTAATTTTAGGTTTGATTTGGATTTGGTATGAATGAATTTGATTTTAGGTTTGATTTGAGTTTGGTTTGATTTGAGTTTGATTTAGATTTTATTTGAGTTTGGTATGAATGAATTTGATATTAGGTTTGATTTGAGATTGGTTTGATTTGAGTTTGATTTATGTTTGATATGAATGAATTTGATTTTAGGTTTGATTTGAGATTGGTTTGATTTGAGTTTGATTTAGGTTTGATTTGAGATTGGTTTGATTTGAGTTTGATTTAGGTTTGATTTGAGTTGGGTATGAATGTATTTAATTTAGGTTTGATTTGGATTTGGTATGAATGAATTTGATTTTAGGTTTCATTAGAGTTTGGTTTGATTTGAGTTTGATTTAGGTTTGATTTGAGTTTGGTATGAATGTATTTGATTTTAGGTTTGATTTGGATTTTATATTAATTTTGATTAGTTTAAGTTCTTGTCATTAGGTTTGGATTAGGACCTTCATTCGCCTGCTGCCCGCCCGTCGATCTACATCCGCCGCTCTTCCTTGTCGCTCTTTTCTTTCAAGGTTAGTTTAATTTTTTATTTATATTAAATTTAGGTTTATGTATGTTAGATTTATGTTAGATTTTGTCAGATTTATGTTAGATTTTCATGTTAGATTTAGGTTAGATTTAATTTTGATTTATGTTAGGTTTGATTTATGCTATATTTTGTTAGATTTAGGTTTGTGAATGAATTGATTATTGTTGATTTAGGTTAGAGTCATGTATTGAATGAATTGATTGTTATTGTTTGTTTAGGTGGAATTTTAGTTAGAAAATGTTAGATTTAGGTTGAATTTGGGTTGGAAAATGTTAGATTATGTTGACTTTTGTTTGAATATTGATAGATTAGGTAGCGATTATGTTACAATTATGTAAGCCTAATTAATTTAGACAAATTTAAGTAAATAATAATGCGGGTTGTTTTCCATTTTATTAGAAATATGGAAGTACCCAATAAAAGTTGAATGACCTTACATCGAGATCATCTAGATTATGAGGAAGGTCTTGACAAATTCCTCGAGTTTGCTGTTAGGAGTACATCCCGAAAAACCGTGAAATGTCCTTGCGTGAAATGCTTGAACACGCCGTTTATGGAAATAGACGAAGTGAAGACTCACCTCATCATTTATGGAATAAATGCTCATTATGAGTACTGGTATTTTCATGGAGAAAAGAGACGTACTACTCAAGTGGTTAATGACGATGTCGATGAAGATGCCGATGACTTCGATGATGATGATGATGATAACGATGATCAGTCGGAGGATGCCGTGCCGGAATTCGACGATGCGAGACCGGAGATGAATAATACAGTTAATGAAGAGGTTAATGAAGAATGTTATATGCACGAATTTATAAACGATATGTTCTCCAACGTTAATGATGTCCGAACAACCATGAACCAGTCGAAGATGCGCATAGATTTTATAAATTGCTTGATGATTGCAAACGGTCATTGTTTTAAGGTGCTCGAATAACGAAATCATCAGCACTACTGAAACTACTTCACATAAAAAATGTATGTCAATGGACAAATTCTTCTTTCGATATGTTGTTGCGTCTTCTTAAAGACTACATATTACCGATTGACGCTCAATTGTCAAACTCATACTACGAAAGTATAAAATTCATTACTGATATCGGGCTTAAATATGACAAGATAGACGCATGTAAGAACAACTGTATGCTATTTTGGAAAGACGACAAAAATGAAGATTCTTACAAAGTTTGCGATCTTTCAAGATGGAAAGTCGACCAAACAAGTGGGGCAGTTCGAGAGAAGTAAAATGGGAAATTCATTCCAAAAAAGGTGTTGAGATATTTCCCTTTAATACCAAGACTGCAAAGACTATACATGTCCTCAAAAACGGCTCCAATGATGAGATGGCATAAAGAAGGAAGAGTTGATAGTGATACGTTGAGACATCCTGCTGATTCCTTAACTTGGAAAACGTTTGATGAAAATTATAAAGATTTTGCGTCGGAATCTCGAAAAATAAGACTGGGTTTATCAAGCGATGGGTTTCAACCATTTGCAAATGGAAAAAAATTATACAGTGTTTGGCCGGTTATTCTCGTTCCTTATAATGTGTCACCCACTACTTGCATGGATTCTAGCAATTTTATTTTATCTATGTTAATTTCGGGTCCAAACAGTCCGGGAGATGCAATTGACATATTTCTCCAGCCATTGATCGATGAGTTGACTGAACTATGGCAAACTGGTGTGAAAACATTTGATGCACACACCTCGCAATACTTTAACATGCGAGCGGCATTGTTGTGGACTATTAACGAATTTCCCGCCTACGCGAATTTATCAGGCTGGAGTACAAAAGGTAAATTCGCTTGTCCTTGTTGTAACAACGACACGGTATCTCTTCGATTGGTTCATGGTTCCAAACAATGTTACATGGGTCATAGACGCTTCCTTCCACCAAAGCACAACTACAGAAGGGATAAAGAGTCGTTTGATAGTCGAACTGATTATAGAGAGTCCCCTAGATTGTTAATGGGGAAAGAAAGTTACGAGCAAGCACGAGACCTAGAAGACATAATTCTTAGTACGGATCTGAGCAAGAAAACCAAGATATATCATGAAATGCGGGGAGACAATTAGAACAAACTTAGCATTTTCTTCCGTTTGCCTTATTGGAAATCCCTATTATTGAGACATAATTTGGATGTGATGCATATTGAGAAAAATATTTGTGATAGCGTGTTGGGAACAATAATGAATGTGAAAGAGAAGACTAAGGATGGTCATAAAACCCGTAAAGACTTACAACTCTTAGGCATAAAATCATGGTTACATCCTATAAATTATGAAGGAGTTGTTCATTATTTAGAAGCGCCTTTCACTTTGACATCCGAAAATAAAAAACGTCTTTGTAAATTCTTGAAAGATCTCAAGTTGCCTGATGGTTTTTGCTCAAATATCGTCGGTTGTATTAATTTGGAAGAGAAAAAGATTTCGGGATTAAATAGTCATGATTGTCACATTTTGTTGGAATATCTTACTCCTTTAGCAACTCGTGGATTACTTCCAGATAATGTGTATGATGCGTTAGTAAATTTGTCTCGGTTCTTTCGGTTGTTGTGCTTCAAAGAGTTGATTCAAGAGGACCTCGAACAATTGTACATGGATATTACATTGACACTTTGCAAATTTGAAATGATTTTTCCGCCGTCAATCTTCGACATCATGATGCATCTCCCGGTTCACTTGTTATTTGAGGCTTTGCTTGGGGGACCTGTTCAGTATCGATGGATGTATCCGTTTGAACATTACATGGGTACAATGAAAAGATATTTGCGGAATAATAACCACCCCGAAGCCTCTATAAGCGAGAGCTATCTTGTAAATGAGAGTATTAGTTTATGTGCCAGATATATGGAGGAAGAAGAGCAAGAAAATGCAACTAGTGAGCGTCATTTTGTGTGCAGCCTTGAGATTTATAGCCTTTTTTGTAATCATATTTGTGAGTGAATATATTTCAAAGTTGGGCAATTGCCCGTAATTCTGTGTCTTTAAGTTTCTGCATACTTCTTGATTGTGTTGTGAACTTGCTGGTTAGTTTCTGTGCGAAAAACTAACCTCGGTGTTGGAGTTGGGCTGACTGTTTTGGTGCGCAAAACAGGCCGCACAAGGGCAGAAAGTTAGAAAAATTCCACTTGTCACAAAGGCAGTTATGCAGCGGAATTTTTCTAACTTTCTGCCCTTGTGCGGCCTGTTTTGCGCACCAAAACAGTCAGCCCAACTCCAACACCGAGGTTAGTTTTTCGCACAGAAACTAACCAGCAAGTTCACAACACAATCAAGAAGTATGCAGAAACTTAAAGACACAGAATTACGGGCAATTGCCCAACTTTGAAATATATTCACTCACAAATATGATTACAAAGAAGGCTATAAATCTCAAGGCTGCACACAAAATGACGCTCACTAGTTGTGAGTAAACTGAAATCTCGGGAATTTCAATATTTGCATCGTTGGAAGACCTTTCTAACGGAAAAATATACAACTTGAATTATATCGATCGAGTGACAGCTCATTCTTACATTTTGAAGAATTGCCCCGAAGTAGAACCTTTTTACATATAAGATTCTATCATGCTGTTACTAATTAGCATTAAAGAGTATGCTATTTAATATTCGATCTATTTGCAGAGATTATATGCAATATTGCAATAACAACGAGTCCCGTGGAGAAACGTTTGCCGCCTATTTCAAGCATCGAGTGAGTAAATTATAAAACATATATCCTAACTCTTTTTATTCATTTTAACAACTTCATTTTGGGTATATATATATAGGTCGCTCAATTAGTAGAATTTAACAACATATCAAGAGACCTCAAGATCTTAGGAGAAGGTCCAAGTATGTACTCATCTATGTATGTTTTGTGTAAAGTAAATGGATACAAATTCTGTACAGAAAAACACGACGAAGGTTTGACCACTCAAAATAGTGGGGTGGTTGTTGAGGGGTACAACGGGTCTGAAACTATATCATATTACGGAGTTTTAACGGATATAATCGAAGTACAGTACTTTTATCACAAACGAGTTGTTTTATTCAAGTGTAAGTGTTTTGATACACACTCGGGGAAACTAAGAGTGAAAGTGGATAAATATGGCTTCGTAAGTGTAAATGTAAACCGAATTTTGAAAACCTAAAGTCAAGACCCGTATATATTGGCGAGTCAAGAAAAACAAGTATTTTACGCCCCTAATATGTCAGCCCGACCCGGTTGGAAGATTATGACAAAAATAAAACCGTGGTTTACAAATATGAAGTTCAGATTAATTAATTAGGTAGATTTATGTTCTTTACTTTATATTCGTTCTTATTACTACTTGATCTCAATTATTCCCTCATTTATTAATGGTATGCATTAAGAATGTCTAAAGGTAGTAAAGAACCTTGTTGGAGTATGAGGAAAACACCCAGAAAATTGTTAAAGCCATACCAGAACTTACTTGCCCAATTAGAAAACTTAAAGATCCGAGAATTGTCTTCTAGAGACGAACCACCCATTGTTGTGGTCCCAATGGCTACTGCTCCCCCAGCAGACGAGGATGTTGAGGCTACTAAGGCCGAAGAGTTTGTATAGAGTACGTGTGCTGATATGAGGGATGACGATGAGGCTGAAGACGAGGGTCTCGAGGAGCCTCACGAGAAGGATGACGAGGAGGAACACGGTTCCACTCCCGACCCATCATCGACAGGTAACTTGTTTACAAATTAGTTATTGTTTGAATTGATTCACATATCTAATTATGAATTTGATAATTTTGAAGAATCTTCTACCGCAAGAGACGGGAGAAGAACAAGAATATTGCGTTGTCTAAGAGGGTAGCGGGGACAAGGATTCCTCTTACTTTTAGAGAGGTAGATGGGAGGCCAGGCGGTGTTGACGTGGGAAGAACACGGTGGTCTAGACATGTGGGGTCGATTATCCAGGACCCCTCATCCGTCTCACACCGTCTTCTAAAGTGGAAGGCATTAAGTGCGGACCAATTGGATTCACTTTTGACTGCTATCAAGGTAATAATTATTACTTAATTATACATTATTCATTAAATAATTATTTTTAACATTTGAATGTTTTTTTTTCAGGATCCGTTCGAAGTTACTAATGATTCTATTGATTCATTTCGAAAGACCGGATTGGGACACGCCAAGCAGATATGGGATAGATGGCGGTCGGATTTGAACAAGGCATATATCTGTGTCCACAAAGGAGACGAGGCGGCGGTATTGGCTAATCCTCCACCAGACTACGATCGAGATGATTGGGAGTTTGTGTGTCACAACCATTTCTTCACGGAAAAATTTAAGGTACGGTTTTATAAATTATAAAATCTGATATTAATTAATCTAACTTCATTTTTTATTTCAAATACAGCAAAACAGTCGTACAAATATAATTAACAGGAAGAAGCTAAAATTCCCACATCATACGGGAAGTAGACCGTTTGCACAAATTGAAGAAGAGTTGGTAAGTACATTATTTGTAATAACTTAATCTAAAGATTGTTATTAATTATATAAATCATTTATTTCAACAGGCGATTGAAATGGGACGGGCACCGTCTGTCATTGAAGTAATCAAGAGGACCCGTACCCCAAAACCGACAAAAGAAAACCCAACACCTGTCCCGGACGAACACGTGCAAGAGAAAATTGTAAGTGAATTGAATATTCCTAGTTTTTTATTATAGAAATGATACTTTATTACAATTGTGCGGGTTGAGATGGAGGAGGTTCTTAGTAACAAACCTGGAATATCTGATTTTGAATTGACGGAGAGGGTGTTCGGACAACAAAAACACGGGGGAGTGTTCAGAATGGGATCAGGCGTTCGACCCACACACTTTCGTGAGGATCGTCGAAGTGGAAACAGTTCACAACGAAATAATGAGCGATTGTATGAAGAGAATCAAAGATTGGCGCTCAAACTAGAGGAATTGGAGAAGAGGGACGAAGAAAGAATGCGCATATTCAATGAAATGCAAGCGGAAAAGAAAGCAACAAATGCAAGAATGGAGAGGGAGAAGTTAGAAATGAATGCAAGAATGGAGCGCGTCGAATTGTTTATGAGGCAATATCAACAACCACCTCCTCCCCCACCAGCTAATTCTAGTACGTTTTGATATGTTGTTTCGATTGAAAACATGTTTTGATTAGTAGTTGTTTCGATTTGAATTTATAACAAATTGTTCGGATGATTAGTTTGGTTGCGAATTTTGTAATGATAATGATCATTTAATGTATGTGTCATTTCTTTTATTATTGATATATTGGTTTGGCTGAACAGGTTTTGGTTGCGAGCAAAATAATCGGCATATTTTGTAAATTTTACAAGAAAAAACCGAAAGCAATATTGAAATCTTTCGGTTTTTCTTCAAATGGAAAAACCGAGAGTTATATGAAAACTTTCGGTTTTACAATTGAAGAAAACCGAGAGTTAATTAGAAAACTCTCGGTTTTTCCCGTAGGTGTAAAACCGAGAGTTTTCTAATTAACTCTCGGTTTTCCATTTGAAGAAAACCGAGAGTTAATTGGAAAACCTTCGGTTTTTCCCTCAGGAGTAAAACTGAAAGTTTTCTAATTAACTTTCGGTTTTACAATTGAAGAAAACCGAGAGTTAATTAGAAAACTCTCGGTTTTACACCTACGGAAAAACCGAGAGTTTTCTAGTTAACTCTCGGTTTTCCATTTAAAGAAAACCGAGAGTTAATTGGAAAACCTTCGGTTTTTCCCTTAGGAGTAAAACCGAGAGTTATTTGTAAACTTTCGATTTTACTCTCTATGGAAAAACCGAAAGTTTTTCAATTAACTTTCGGTTTTACTCTAGGGTATCTAAACCGAAAACTCTACGATATCTCTCGGTAAATGCCCAATTTTTTTAACGAAAGAGTCAATACCGAGGGATGGCGAGAGTTACCAAAACTTTCAGTAATGTGTCTATACCGAAAGTTATAGGGTCAAAACCGAGAGTTTTTACTCTCGTTTTTTACCTTTTTTTCACCGGTGAATATCTCACGTATTATATATTCTATTGCAGATCTAAAGTGTTATACAAGGAAGCGAGTAACCCAGGAATAAACTCATTTTCTTTAAAAATATAACATATAAGTTATATATCCAATAAAAATAACAAGTTATATACCAATAAAATAATTAAAAACTCTTTAATAATGATGTTTTTTAAACCCTTCCACCTATTAAACCTTGTTATCTAGAATCTCTGTTTGGTTTTCTCTGCTAATGAGAATTGTACAAGTTTGAAGAAAAACATACAAACTTGATGTCCTTTTATTAGAGAAATTCATTGAACTAGCCAACCACTCTTAAAAAAGAAAAGTGTGTATACATTATAATTTTGAGAAATATATGAAATGCATTAATGCATTCTTTGAGCTAACAACCAGTACTTAAAAAATGTATACACATTCCCTATAAGAAATTATAAAAATAGTGCATGATAATTGAGCTAACAACTAATAACAACTCTTAAGATTTTATTTGTATTGTCAAAATTTGGGAGACTTTTGTTATATTGATACTCATTTTTATCTTTCCTAAAGTTATATCGTTATTGTAATGCCTCAAATTCGAATATTGTTACCCATGAACGAAATAGATTGTACAACTTCTTCCCCAAAACTACTTAATCAATACAGTTCAAGCCTAACAGATAATTATATAGGTATTAATCACTAGTAAAAAAGTAACATTTAAGGGCGGTTTTTACCGCAGTTATTGTATAATTTACCGCTGCTAAAGACAATTACGGCGGTAAAATTACCGTAGTCAACCGCCGTTAATAGTTCCGCCGTTAAAGAGATTTTGACAATTAAGGGCGGTAAATTTACAAAATAAACATTATTATATCAATAAAATAAACCGTAGTATATTGTTTACTTATAAAGGCGGGATTTTTCCTGCAAGTAATAGTTTCTAACTGCGGTTTAAAAACCGCAGTTAATAGTGGCTACAAAGGCGGTACAAAAACCGTAGTTAATAGTTAGTTGGCTATATATAAATGCGATATTTCTAGCGCAAGTAATAGTCTTTAACTTCTGTTTAATAATCACAATTAATAGTGTTCATAAGTTAACAGTTAGTTCGTTATATATAAAAACAATATTTTTACCAAAAATAATTGTCTCTAATTACTAAGTAGAGTTTAAAAATAGTTGATAGTTATAAGTGTAGTTAATAGTCAATTAGAACAATAAAAATCATTCAAAATAATATTATATAATTAACACTCCATTTTTATATTATAATATTACCTAAAAATATATATAATTATATCCAAATATAATTACATCAAAATATAATTATATAGTATTTAAAGTCATACAAAATAAACATTATTATATCAATAAAAATGATCATCCTTTTCTTCCTTCTCCTTCTCCCTCATCCTTTTCTTCCTTCTCCCTCCCGACCTATAAAAGATTCAAATACAAATTTATCAATTAGTAACAAATTACACTTTTTTACTCTCTTTTAACAAGCAAGAACTAAGTAAAATATTTCCTATATTAAATAAATTGATATAAATTACATTTGATAAATTAATTGGAAGAGAGAATTCATACTAACATGCCAAATTTCCCTAAAAGAAATTTTATTGTTCCATCTATTTGTCCTTGTCTTAAATTGGACGTCCTTGTTTCAAAAGAGATCACTATCACTTAAATAAAATCATGGAAAAAAATGAGAAAATAAATTTAGAACATTCATTAGTTTTTTCAAATTTATATCAATAAAAACCACATTTTGATAACCTAAAATTCATAAATAAAGTTAATTATATTCAATGACCAAATTTCTTTCATGCTTCTATTAATACACCATAACACAACTTAATAAATGCATCTTTACAAACTTACAAATAATCATTTTCTACAATATGGAGGATCTGGCCGATGAAACAAAAGTATTATACTTACAATGCAGAAATCTTCTTCAAATGTACCAGGGAGTACTATACTTAAAATACAGAAATCTTTTTCAAATGTACCCGGGAGTACTATACTTACATTGCAGAAATCTTCTTCAAATGTAACAGGGAGCCAGATGAAGCAATGCAAAAATCTTCTTCAAATGTACCCAGTAAGGTGAAGCGCTATAAAGATAATAGGGAATGTAGATAATGCGCAAAAGAGAATAGGAATTTAGATAGTGCTCGATGAACTAGAGTAGTTGAAGCTCCACAAAGGGAAGGTAAACCGTGGAGAAGAAAATGGAGTACTAGGTGAAGTGGAATAAATAACCCTTAATTCCTTAATATTTTTATTATTTTATATAATTAAAAATAACTTATTTTATATAATTAAAAATAACATAATATTAAATACAATAATTCTCAATTATATTTTTAAATTTACATATTATATAATTCAAAGATATTATATGCATTTCATTTTTTAATTAAATTTTTATATTTTTTTATTCATATTCAAAAATTAAATATTTTATTTTATTTTATAAAGTAAAAATATTATAAAAAATAAACACTAATATTAATTAAAACTGATATATAATTATAAATTTTATAAACAATAATTTTTTATAAAAAATATTTATATTCTTGTACTAAAAAGTTTATATTTTTCGTTGCTTTTATTATTATTTATGATTACCAGATTATTAACCATCCTAAATATTTATCTAAACATAAATTAGAAATAAAATAAAAAAAATACTTTCACACTTTCTTAATTAGTTTTTATTTTTTTTAATTTTATTTAATTAAAAACCAAAAATATTTTTATTGTATTTTATAATTTATAAATTAAAATACAAAAAAAATTATTAATGATTAAACAAATTACAATTTCAAATACTTTTGAGTTTAAACTAAATTCAAAAACAAATATAACAAAAATGCTAAATAAATAATTGATAACAATTTATCTCCATTAATCAATAAAAAAATAGTCATTGAAATGATCAAATCTTCATTAAAATATTTTAGGAATGTAAATGAGATAAAAATGACTAGTCTTCCATATTTTTAGAATTTATTTGATAAAGAGTTTATCATAATATATATATATCAAATTATAAAAGTTTACACAAAAATGTTAAAGAGTTTATTTTAATATATATATATATATATATATATATATAATTTTATAAAAGTAATTTAGATATAAATTTTGACTAAAATGATAGAGAGTTTATCTTCAATTAAAATATATGAATATTATATATATATATATATATATATATATATATATTATTTGATATTTAGATATATTATTTGTAAATATGATTAAATTATTTAATATAAAATTAATCTTAAATAAAAAAAATTAAAAATATTTATGTAATTGTGATGAACTCTACAAATTACCTAGTTTTTATGACGTTTGTTATCTATATAAATATAAAGTTATAAATTAAACTTTTTGTTATTAATTAAAATTTAATTTTATGAATTAATTTGAGATGAATTAGTCTATTATTTAATTTATTATTTAATTAGTGATTAAATATTAATAAGATTTAATATTATTTTTACCATTATTTATAAACTAAATATATATAAAATTATGAAACTAATTTTTTTATCGATATAATAGTTTAATATTTAAATTTATAATAATTTATAATTATTGAATATATATATTTTATAATAATAAATATATTAGTGGTTATAACTAATTTCATTACTGTTTAAAGTCTTAATAATGTTAATTAGTATATATATATTTATTATATTATTTTAAGAATTTAATTAAAATATAAGTTAAAAAAATAATACAACAAAATGCTAAGTAAATAATTGATAACAATTTATCTCCATTAATTAATAAAAAAAAATAATCTTGACAATATCAAATCTCCATTAAACATATTTTAAGAATCTAAATGACATAAAAATGACTAATTATTCATATTTTTAGAATTTATTTCACTTAAAAAGATAATAGTGAATACCAAATTATATAAAGGTTTATACAAAAATGATAAATAATTTATCTTAATATATATTTATATATTATTTTATAAAAGACATATTTTAAATAGAAATTTTGATTAAAATGATAAAATGTTTATCTTCAATTAAAATAAATATAATATATATATATATATATTATTATTTGAAATTTAGATATAATATTTTTAAATGTGATTAAATTATTTACCATTAATTGTGATAATTACATTAACTAATCTTAAAAAAAAAAATATTTAAAATCTTTATATAATTGTGATTCACATAACAAATTACTTTGTATAAGACATTTGTTATATATAAATATAAACTTATTAACTAGATTTTTTTATTATTTTGAGATTTATTTTATAAAATAATTAGTGATGAATTAGTCTATTAAATTAGTGAAAGAAAAAAAATATTAATAAGATTTAATATTATTTTTAGTATTATTTATAAAATAAATGTATATAAAATTATGAAACTAAATTTAATTTAAATTTAATCGATATAATAGGTTAATATTTAATTTATAATTATATATAATTATTGACAAAGTAACTTCTTTAAACTTATATTTAAATTAAATTTATAAGATTATGCATATAAATAATTTTATTTAGCTTTTTAAAATTATATTAATATTTATTTTTAACTTACTTTTATAAAAAAAAAAAAAAAAAAAATTATATATACATATGAGAGAGGATTGGGAGGGAACTTAGGGGACGGATACGTGTTAATTGGTTGAAAAAACTAAATAACTTTCTCTCTTCTATTTTTTATTTTCCTCACACTCTTTCATTTTTTCAACTTCAAATCATTCTCTTTTCATCGTATATAATATATATATATATATATATATATATATATATATATATATATATATATATATATATATATATATTTTCAATATTTCATTTTAATTAATAAATATACTAGCATATACTTATAACTATACATATTAAAAGTCTTAATATTTGTTAATATATATATATATATATATATATATATATATATATATATTACATCATTTTATGAATTTAACTAGAATATAAGTTTAAAAAATAATACAACAAAAATTCTAAATAAATATTTAATAACAACTTATCTCCATTAATTAATAAAAAAAAAATAGTCTTGACAATATCAAATCTTCATTAAACATATTTTAATAATGTAAATAAAAAAAAACTAGTTTTCTATATTTAAAATTTATTTGATTTAAAAAATATAATAGTGCATACTAAATTATAAAGGTTAAAAAATAATAAATATTTTATCTTAATATATATATATATATATATATATTATTTTATAAAAGTAATTAGTAATAAATTAGTCTATTATTTAATTAGTTATTAATTATTAATTATGAGAGAAAAATATTAATAAGATTTAATATTATTTTTAGAATTATTTATAAATTAAATCAAGTGAGCAGGATATAAAACTATATATAAATATGAAGTTTCAGGTAAGGTATATTTATTGAACTGATAAAATAATATTTTACAAGTATATATATATTTTAATAAACTTATCTAATACTCTCTTTTGAAACTTATCTCAATTAATTTTTAGAATAATAAAAATTAAAATTTATTAATAATTTTTTTTATGATTTATAATAATATAAGACTTTTAAATGTGGATCTATATAACGCAGTTAAACGTAAGATTTTAATTGAGGTATAAAAAACAAAAAACTTAGAGATAAGACTTTAACTACGGTATAAAAAACCGCAGTTAAAGATAAGACTTTTAACTACGGTTTTTATATATCACAGTTAAATGTAAGACTTTTAAAGGCGGTTTTATATACCGTAGTTAAATGTAAGACTTTTAAAGGCGGTTTTATATACCACAGTTAAAAACAAGGTATTAACTCTGGTTTTAAATACCGCCGTAAAATTTCTCCGTTAAAAACACATTTTTTACTAGTGAATAGTGTATTAACACCACTTCTATAAGAGATCAATATTTAGTGTGATATTTAGATATTAATATCAATATTTCTCGTAAAATCGAAATTGTGAACCTAGATGTTCTTGATGATAAGGAGTGGAGTGAAGTGGAGTTTGTGTTGACCAAGAGGGCCTTAAAATGGATGTTGAATTAAACAACTAATTGTATAGATTGAATATCGTATAGTCAGCATTTACCCGGAATAAAAACTTTATTTGAAATCTACAAATAATTGGCGTATCAAAAAATAGTTCAACCGTTCAACATTATCACAAATTCGACGGAGAGAACTAGAATTGCGGATGTTGAAGATCGAATAGAGATAACTGGAATCGTTGATGTTAAGGATTTGATGGAAAGAACTATATTAAACGCTTAGATGAGAGAACTAGACGATGTTGAAAATGACGAGAGTACTATTTGGGCTAGTGGGTCATCCGAACTATAGCCCCGCACTTACATATAGGGAATGACTCATAAGAGAAATGAAGATCCCAAGGATGACACTAAAAATCACAACTGAGATACGTCCCCATTATTGTCAATTTGAAACAGTCCCGCTCTAACTGAATTGAGGGATGGATTTTTATCGATTTGACCCGTAGTTGACCGGGGAGGGGATAGTATATTTGTATCCCGACCCTCCCTAATCTCATCTCAATTCTGCACAAACAAATTTATAAACACAATTAAATATATAAAATTATTAATATATTTATTTATTCATTATATTTTATAAAAAAATTAAGTTTATTCTATATAATAATATAAAATTTAAATATATTATAATATATATTATATTAAAAAAAATCGTTTATATAATTTTATTATATAAAAAATATTTTTTTTAAAGAGTATGATATAAAAAGTGGCTCACCAAAATTCCCCGAAACCGAACATGTCAAAGATGATAATAAAAAAAATCTCTAAAGTAAAATGGGGCAATAGTGATAAATACATTTCTCCGCTCATTGATATTCCTAGTCTCTACGATGAAGTGAAGTGCATATTTATTCTAAAGAGAAAGTGAAGACACATCACGACATTTAATTCAATTGATTCTGTAAATAAAATATTAGTTTATTGTATAAAAAATGATGAAAATTTTCTAAGAGAATTAAAATAAAATAAAAAACTACACATTCTATCTTGAGGATCAGATAGAAGATTAAGTGATAGATGACATGTTTAGAATTGAATTTTTATTCAAGTTTTACTAGAATATATGTGGATGAGTTTTTAATGTCATTTAAATTATGTTTTAATAAATTATATTCTTATTTGTATTAAATTATTTTTAACAAATATTTACTGTTTTTTTTTATATTTGTAAAATTAATGAATCAATCAAATCATTTTTTATTTTAAAAATTAAATGAAACCATAATAATAATAATGAATAAAAAATAATGTTTATCAAATAATTATTAAGATAATTAATTATGGTGAAATATTTATAAAAAAATATAGAGAGAAAATACCAAATTTACCTAGTTAACTTGGTTCAAGGTGTGAAATTTATTTATGTATCGAAAATATTTTGTTTATACTTATAACTTGACAAAATGTGTCAAATTCATTAAATTAACGACAAAATTAATAACCGCTTTAATTTTTGTCACTTGTAATATTGCCCAACCACTTTAGGAAAACAAATTAGATCAATAAAATTTTTTGTTTTAAATATATATGACACTTTAAATTAATTATTATATTATGAAATAAAAAATAATAAAAAAATATTTTAATTTTAATTATTTGTTTTATAATAAGATTAATAATTTTAGATTGTATATATATATTTTATATTTAATTGTAATTTTAAATTTAATTTTAATTTTTTTTAATATAAACAAATCATTCTTTTAAAATATTTTAGTATTATTTTTTATTTTATAATATAATAATTAATTTAAATTATGTCATATATATTTAAATGGACAATTTTAGTGCCTTTGCTATCCATGGGCAGCTGCATTATTTTCCATTTAATATTAAAAGGTAATGAAATTTTAAATAAAAAAAATACTTAAATATATATATATATATATATATATATATATATATATATATATAAAAACCATTTTAAATCGAAAAATTCATTCTAAAATTCAAAAAAATATTCTTAAAATATTTTATCTTACCTCAACTTTTATAACTTTTTAATATCACCCATATATTTTTTAATATTATAAATTATATCATAATATTTTAATATCACCCCATTATTTTAAATTTAATTATAAATTAATTATAAAAATTTAATAATTCACAAAAATAAATATTATAAAAAAACATTGTACAAAATAATATTGTTTGATAAACCAAACATTATTAAAAAAAATATATCATTAAATATTCTTTATTATTATAATTTTTTTTAAATATTATTATATATTTTTTTAAATATTATTATAATATTTTTTGAACATTATTATCAAACATTATTATAAATTTATGTTATATAAATAAATTTAAATAATAAATTAAATAAATAAGTTTAATGTATAAAATATACTTAAACTAAGTTTAATGTATAAAATATACTTAAACTAAGTTTAAGTTTAGTGGTTGAATTAAAAAAATAATTACGATTGTGAACTATGCAAACTCATATTTGAGATTGAAAGAGAAAGAAAATGGCTGAAAACCATTT
Source organism: Impatiens glandulifera (assembly GCF_907164915.1). Lineage (NCBI taxonomy): Eukaryota > Viridiplantae > Streptophyta > Magnoliopsida > Ericales > Balsaminaceae > Impatiens > Impatiens glandulifera. Next base: position 30,786,415 of record NC_061866.1, read on the forward strand.
TAAGTTTGGGTACGTATGGTTGAAGATGGTCTAATAGTGTTTTCTATCCTCTTAGCAAAAATTAACATTGGTATAATTTTATTTATTTATTTATTTATTTTTATTATTATTTTTTTTATATGACACATTTTTGTTAATAGGCATAAATAAATTTGGTATTTTTCAAAAACAAATATTTTTTTTTTGGTTTAGCAGCCAGCATATTTATCATCCATACACATGGCTACAATGAAGACGTTTATATCTTTCTCTCAACTCAAATTAATCAATTACATAACAATATTTGTGAAATATTCTATGTTACCGATCAGTCTATCAACAAGTTTAGTTTGACCAGTCGCCTTCAATACTTCTAATCTAATGATGACCATAATTATAAATTATATATATATATATATATATATAATATGTGTGTGGGTATGTGAATTAGTTTGACCAGTTTAGGTTGAAAATCAACCAAGATAATTTAAATAAAAATAATTTTATTTAAAAATAAATAAATATCTCAAATTCAATTTTTAATTAAAAAAATCATTCATTTAAATCTAGATATATATTAATTTTTTAAAATAAATCAAACTCAAATAACTAAATAGTACTCCCATCAAATCCATGTCAAATATAAAAAAAAATAGTTATTTTTATATCACGATAATACCATAAGTATGAGGACAAAGAAATTATTATTATTATTGAATCACTCCTATATCATTTTGTATTTACAACAAAAACAAATGAGTGAGTCATAGACACGTGTAACTTATACTTTGTTTTTGTTCTTATTTTATACATATTTTAAAAATAATGTGGGTACACATCAAAATCAAGAGAACATTGTTTTTCTTTTCATAAAATGAAAGCAGAATAATAAACAAGCAAATATGAACAAGAAAAAAGAAAAAAACAAATTCTCACTATGGTCCATAGATATTGATAATGCTAAGAAGACTCCCTTTATTCTTGTTCTTCACTCAAATTGTTTGGTAGTTTTTGGATTCTAGGAAAATGTTAAATTTATATTGAATAATGTTTATAAAATATTTAGAAAATTAATATAACCACAAATAAACTTTTGTTTTGAAATATTATAAGTTGTATTAAACCATCCTTTAACAAAAACAATACAATAAATTTTAAGAGTAAATTCATAAGAAATTGTGGAGAAAATAAATTTATAGAAAAATGAGAAATTATCCACATAGAATTACACAAGTTCAAAGAAAAATAGAAGAATTCACTTAACACACCTACCATGTATATAAATAAATTATTGTTCAATTCTCACTTATGATATTTTAAGTTGAAGTATATTTGTAAAATTGTTATACCTTACAATATTAAAAAAAAATTAAGAAAAAATATATATCAATAAATCACTCCAAATTGTTGACTAATATATCCACCATTAAAATTTGTCATTTATAATAAGTCACTATAATAGTTGAAAATATCATCCAATCCAACTAATTATAATAAAAAATAAAAAAAAAATTAATAAGGAAAATTAGCATGATATCACACCATTATAGTTTCTATTAAGGCTTTTAAATTATAATAAATTAAAATTTTAGTAACTATTGACATTCACATCCATGTTTCTACTAAGTCTTTAATTTTTTTCTACTAAGTCCTAAATAGTTAGCATTTTCCTTTTCAATTTGATTAGAGTTAATTTCATTCTCTTGCACACAATTTGTTATAAAATTAATATATCTTCACATTATTCGAATTAACCTCAATTTAATACGAAGAGTTTTTAATGTGCGATAATATTAATATTGGGGTGTATATTTCATCTACAATATAATATAATATATATATATATAACCCATATCCTTATATGGATGAAATGAGCAAAAAAAAAATATTGATAAATCAAATTTACAGTTTTGTCTTCCTTAACAAAATCATAAAAAATTTGTCCCTCATTAGTATATAAACATCTTTTTTTCATGGATAAAATCCCAAGCAAATATCTTTTTTTGGTTGAATGAATCATGGGCGATAATTTATGCACCATTTTATTTTTATTTTTATTACAATACCACTTTTTATATCATTAATATGCAAAAAGTCCTCTCCGCATCATATTGATGATTGGTCATTTCCTATAACTCCATTCAAACTCAAAATTCTTATAAAGACATGGGCTTTTTCCTTTCCATTTTTGGAACCCAAAAGTATGAAGTCTCTGGATATCCTGTTTTATTAACTTGAACTCACTATTTCATAGGAAATTTCATTTACTTTGAGTAACGTGCTCTTATTACATAATTCACATTGTAGATTTCGATTGCATCACACTCATCGATGGAGGTCAAAATCGATTTAATCTAACTTCAATGTTATTAGGGGAGTGATCATGTGTAGATGGACCTCAAATTGATTGGTTCTCGGTTTTAACATTATTGTACCAACCTATAGATGAATCTCAAATTGATTGGTTCTCAGTTTTAACATTATTGTACCAATCTATAGATGGATCTCAAATTGATTAGCTATTGGTCTTTAACATTATTGTACAAACTCTTATAATATCATCTCGAGATACATTTAAATATAGTTGTAATAAATTGAATGTGATTTTTCACTATACCAAAACCATATGTCTCGGTTCTGACCACAAGTCGAAGTAAAGGGAGTGAAGTCAACCGAAGGAGAAACTATTGAATCTTATTTCATAAAGACTAGACGACTATAAAGAAGGGATGCTCTGCTCAAGATGTATGAAATTGTTTAGTATACGTTTCTTATTGTCACAAAGTTGTAAGTAAATCTTATCTTTTTTTTTTCATTCCGGAACTACTAAGTTCTTCTTTTTCGGATCAGATCATGAATATGGCTAATGGATAACCGGGTAGCTACTTGACGACCTGGAGTGAGGCTCGTAGAAAAAGTATTTATTCATTTTTATCCTACTTGGTACCTCTCTACCGATACAAATTAGTTCCAATATTGGGCTAACCTTATTAATTAGAGATGTGCCTACTTATTTAGTTTGAATAAATAAAAATAAAGTAAAATTTATTTATAAATTAAAAATTACTTATTCAAATAAATAAACTTGTTTAATTGATTTTATAACTAAAACATTATTTAATGTAATCTATATGTTATTTATTTTTTAAATTAATTTTTTTATAATTAATAATAATATATAAATATTTATAATTTTATAAATGAAAAAATAATTTTAAGTAATATCTCAACTATACCATTTTTTTTTATATATTTTCTTTAAACCAAAACCATTAACTCTTATAAACTTAAGATTTTAGATAAGGTTAACTACTTAGTCTTAGCTAGGTCCCTCAAATAATTAAATTTTTTTTCAATTTTAAATTTACAATTATATAAATAGTTTTTATTTTACAATTTTACATTATAAAGAATAATTTTTTATTTATAACATAATTTATTTTTTATTTATACAAATTTTGTTTTTGATTTCTCCATACCTGAAAGGCCTGTTAAAAGTGGGATTGGGCTCCTTACATTCAGCCCATCATCTGGTTAAGCTGGAACCATATATCATTTCATAAGGAAAGTTGGATAAACTGGAGTGGAGTGTTCTGCTCTCTCTTCTTCGATGCTCTCTTACATTCTTTATCTATCTACAGTAGTAGAGATATTATGATTATGGCCATGGCCATGGCGGATTGCATATCTAATACGTCCATCATTCTATCATCACCAACACCACCCCGTACAGCAGCTCCTCCTCAACTTATCCATATCTCACCCAAACGCAATTCCTGTTTGTTTTCCCATTCGGTTTCAACTTCTTCTCCTCATTCGGCCTTCAGTTTCTCCACCTCTGTTCGCTGGTACCACCATGTCGATAACTCCTCAACCGGTGAGTTCGTTATCCTCATTTCTATTGTTTTTTGTGCTTGCTACTGGATTGAACTTGATTTCCTCAATGTTTTTGCAAATAGTAGATCAGTCGTTAGGTTCTAATTGATTAAACAGAATTTTACAACTCTTTCTTGGGTTTTTAATAAATGTTCATACTAGGCGTTTCCTTGTTTCAGTAACTCTGGTGCTGTTGCTTTATAATGTGCTAAAACTTGCTTTCTTATCTGAAATGATGTTTGAGGTTTGATTTTGAACGAATTTTGAATTATATTGGATCATATTTGGTTTCTAGTGGCCAATTTAGATACAGAATTTTGTGTTTAGTTGCTGCAGATTCTGACGTTCCTGCATATTTATGGTTTCTACTCATTGGTTCAATTCTTGTATCTTGTGGATTTACTTCCCTTTGGTTCTTCTCTACCCTTCATTTTCATTTAAATGTTGGATCAGAGGTTGTTTGTTGTGGGGTTTTGGAGAGAATTGAGTTTCTGAAAAGTGGATTTTTCTTTTACTATTGAAAATTATCTAAAGAGTCAAATTATGTGGATAACTAGACTACTAGTTTCATAATAAATTAAATTTAGGCTAAAATAACATATAAGAGTGATTTTGGGAGAATTGATTTTGTTTGGGAGAGAATCCATACCAAACATTGGTTGGTCATGGCGGTTGGTTGCCTCCAGGTATTATTTGAGATGCACGAAAGCTGACTCCAACACCCTGATTACAAAAAAGAAAATAGAATTCATACCAGACAAGCTTGTGGAAACTCAATTCACATATTTTTTCCTGTAAGGAAAGTATTTTCTTTCTATTATTTCAATGAGATTTCCTGCTACATGTTGTTATGTCGTCAACTTGACCAATTATTATTATGGATAATTGTTGGAATTTGTTTATTTTCCTCAACTTTTCCCTTTTGAAACTAATAATGCTCTGTCTTTGAATTTTCAGCTTTACTTGGGCCACCATGTAGTCAGCTGACCGAGGGAGTCACGTCTGAATCAAGGGAATGGGCAGCACAGGGTATATAGCATTCAGCTTTTTTTTTCTTTTGAGTGGGTTAGAATAATGATATTCCTCATAAATATATGAATTATTCAATCAAAATCTTTCCTAGTCAAATTTTGGGGATCATGATCATTTCCTGAAAGAAAGTATTAGTTTTGGATTGATACAAGTTTGTTACAAAGCGGCTGTGAAGAGATTATTTGTGAAAGTCCTATGTAGCATGTTTGACCATTTTAATGCATAGTTTCTATCTAATACTAGAATTGTTTCCAGAATTTTTTAAAATTTTTCTTTAAGATGGTGGTTTCTTTTTGTTACAGTTGCAACTTGCAATGCAATAACTTTCACAGCCAATATTTTTCACTTTATGTTTAGCTTCAGAAATCATTCTTTAATGCAGCTACCATGTCTTGAATTTGTATTTTTATTTTTTGACAGACTTTTATGCTTTGAGACGGGATGTGGAAATTGCCTTGGAACGTGTTGAAGAGATTAGAGCTTCTGCTGGTTTGAAACAGTTACAAGAAGAGCTAACTGTTTTGGAGAAGGCAGCAACAGAGACTGCCCTGTGGGATGATCGCACTAAAGCTCAGAAAACCCTTCAGGATCTCACTGATGTCAAAGACAAAATAAAGATTTTGGCTGAGTTTAAAAACCAGGTCTGGTACTAATTCCTTTCTCCTATTGAACAGAAAATGGAAGATCACTATTCAATTAGTAACTAGCTACTATATTAAGGGTGTCCCTTGTGGTTACCTAATGAAAAAAGAGAAAATGAATCAAACCCTTATGATCTAATTAGTATTGTAATGTTCCTTGCATATCGTCAATGTAGGACATTCTAAGAAGCTTGATCCTGTTCTCTTGGACAATTTTGGATCTTTGGCAACAATTATGTTGCCAATGATACTCTTCTTTGTTTTAAGTACTGAATTAGAATACTACTCTTTATTTTGTTACTCAATAAAATATTCAATTTGAAGTCATTTGATATATAAGGTATGATATATATTTATGTAATCAAAAATAAAATTTACTAAACTATTCTTGTTAGAATATGCAATAACTTTTAATAAATAATAGGTTTGTTAAAATATAAGTATTGTTTAATAACCAATTCAACATTACTTGATACCACATGTTCAAGTCTTGAAATAAACATTGAATGTATTCTTAGAGTCACACTTGTGACAACTCTATTAATAAAAAAAATTCAACATTTCCAAAAAATATTATTTTATAATAAACAATGATCATGGCTTTAAGATTTGTTTTATTTATATGGATATGCAACAACCAAAGTTCGAGCATTAAATAATGTGTCTTGTTGGAAATCTATATTCTAGACATTGATTGAAGAAGACGAGCTTACAATAAGAATTGATTGATATTGCAATGTGCAACAAGTTTATTATACATAAATAAGAAAGCATTCAAGAGACATCTGGGAAGTATCTCCTATAAAAGGAAAAACAAAGTTCATGGAGAGGCTTCACACACATCTCCAATTATGAGAATTTGTGGATTTTTATGTTCGTATGGAAGCATCTTTTATCTGTTTCATGCATTGCTTCGCTTGTATGCTTGAACTCGCTATTGTCATGACAATTCATTTTATACAGGCATGGATTTTTTTGCAAAGAAATAATACAAGGGTCAAATTAGATACTTCAATAGTAAAATATTATTACTGTTTTAAATAGTAATTTAAAGTTATCTAACAAAAAAGAATCTCACTTTTATTTGTTTTTCTTTAGGAACGGTTTCTGATGAAATTGTTCATTTTTCAGGTTGAAGATGCTGAAACAATAGTTGGCCTTACCGAGGTGGACTCCATTGATTCTGCACTTCTTGAAGAGGCCGCCGGTATCATTAAGGAGTTAAACAAGTCCCTGGATCGCTTTGAATTGACCGAGCTTCTTTCTGGCCCTTATGACAAAGAAGGTGCTCTTATTTCTATTACGGCTGGTGCTGGGGGCACAGATGCACAGGTAGTTCCTCTCCTACAAACTATGAAAAATATTTTCTCTTATGCTATTTTGTTAGGGTGTGAATGGAATAAAACTAGGGGTTGAATTTCGAATCTATTGTTTGTTTGATGACTTAAAATAAGAGCTTGAAATTATAATTCCAATAGATGTATATGATTTTTAAGTTAACATTATATCCTTCCCACTTTGGAATTGTAATTCTTTGATTTCTCCCAACATATTTAAAATTGCCAAGATGGAATAATCAATATCAGCTGTGTTGGTTTGGCCTTCTCTATCTTACTTTTTTATGTTCAATAAGGTTATTTGGACCAAAAACTGATATATTCTATTGGGGAACTAGCTCTATAGACGTGGATCTATAGTAGTAAATTTGTTGATGCATTTCATACACTTTACAAAAAAATACTCCATAAACTTTTCTATGTCCCTAGGAAGCTCCCCTTCTTTTCTTTCTTTGTTTTCTCACATTTCTCGTGGTTCATGATTATTGAGGAACTAGCTCTATAGACGAGGATCTATAGTAGTCTATTTGTTGATGCATTTCATACAATTTACAAGAAAAATACTCCATAAACTTTTCTATGTCCCTAGGAAGCTCCCCTTTTTTACTTTCTTGTTTCCTCACATTTCTTGTGGTTCATGATTATTTTCTCAATGGAGGCTAATTTTGTCGACTGAACCTGTTCTTAATGTTGTGAATTTGGTCATTGATTTTCCATTTCTTCTCACATGCATTATCACATCTGCTGACTTACCTCTACTAGTTTTGTGTAAACTATTTGATAATTTACAGTGCAGGATTGGGCAGACATGCTTCTGAGGATGTATCTTAGATGGGGAGAGAAGCAAAGGTATAAAACTAAAGTGGTTGAGAAGTCCACAGGAGAAGAAGCTGGGATCAAATCAGCTACAGTTGAAATTGAAGGTAAATATGCCTATGGGTATCTATCTGGGGAAAAAGGAACTCATCGTATTGTCCGGCAGTCTCCTTTCAACTCCAAAGGCTTGCGACAGGTGATTTATTTCTGTAGTTCTCAATATATAACAATGTCTCTAAATGATAACTTAAAAGCATTTAGTATATATTTTTCTTTTTACTTATCTAATTGGAAAGCATTGGTGGGGAGGTATGACTGTTGTCTGATGACAATTTCATCAAAACATTGTCCAAGTTTGTCATTTCCGATTTTCAGATGCAACTAGCATGTCTTACATGATTGCCCTTTTTGAAACATACATATTGGAAGAAAATATCTTTCACACAGAGCAAATGGAAAACTACGTAACTTCTGTTTGGCTATGTTTGGATGTGTATAATTGGAATTATTATAATTCCAATTTTATAGAATTGAAATTGAATTACAAATTAATTTATATGTTTGGAGATAACATAAACTTGCAATACCGAATATGATGAAAAAAAAAATTATATACATTCAAATCCATTGGAGTTGAAATTCCAAATCCTTATTTTAAGTCATAAAAGAAACAAAGGATTTGAAATTGGATTCCCAGATCCAGTTCCAATTCTAATTATAGTTCCAATTCTGCTTGAACCAAGCCTTAGTGTTAATACGAAATGTTTGCTTTGTGTGCCTTTTGTGGAATACATTCTATTTGTTTATGTGCAACATTGTTATCTACTCTTAATCTTATAACCTTATATAGTATTCTTGTTTTCTTGACCTATATAATGCATTCTTAGCCAAGTGATAAATTAGACACATCGTATCTTTTTCTTAACCTTACAACGTGAATGTTGCATCTATATAAAAATTTACAAAGTATGAGTAAAAAAGAAAGAAAAACATAGAAAAGAGGGGGGCAATGTGACTTATGCACAATCACTCCCTCACTATCATCCCATGAAACAAGTCATGCCAGAAAATGTTTATCCTACAAGGATCATTGCGATTCTAATGTTTTAGCTAAAGGTTCTTAAAGGTAATAGACTCACATTGTATTGGAGCATGGATGTAACTAAACTTCTTAAAAGTATAAGTTGGTTGCCATGATTGATATCATAGAATAGGTGTGGCCTCCCAAGTTCTTTTTAATTTCCTTCTTTATTGTGCATGTTCATTTCATGTCTCCCTTTACAAATTGGGTCATAGCATCTGCAGACATCCTCTCTTATTTTTACCTTTATGACATTTGAAAGTTGAAGATTGTAAAGGCTTAGTCATTCTTTCATTTTATTAAAACTATTAAGCAGCTTGCACTTAAAGATTGAGTTTTTGTGTTGTATGTGTAGACAAGCTTCTCTGGCATTGAAGTCATGCCTCTTCTTCCAGAGGAGAATATGAAACTTGAAATACCCGAGGAAGAACTTGAGTACAGCTTTTCAAGGGCTGGTGGAAAAGGAGGCCAGAATGTCAATAAGGTGGAATCAGCTGTTAGGATTACACACATCCCCACAGGTGTCACGGTTCGGTGCACAGAGGAGAGATCGCAGCTAGCAAACAAGATAAGGGCGCTGAGCCGACTAAAGGTTAAACTGCTGGTGATAGTGGAAGAACAAAGGGCATCAGAGATAAAGCAAATAAGAGGGGATGTAGTAAAGGCTGAATGGGGACAGCAAATAAGGAACTATGTTTTTCATCCATACAAATTGGTGAAAGATGTGAGGACAGGACATGAGACATCTGATATTGTATCAGTCATGGATGGAGAATTGGATCCCTTCATTAGAGCTTATTTGAAACACAAGTATATGACTGCTGCTCTACCTGCTTCATAAAATCACCAAATCCAAATCTTGACTGTTGTTGTTGTTGTCTCTTTTGATTTTACACTTGTTCAGTAGCCATGTTCAAAGTTGCTATGATAGGACACAAGATGGTTGTTATTATGTAAATGCTTTTTGGGCTTTGATGATGCATTGTAATTCATTTTTCATAAGAGTTTTTGTACTCTTATGTGACTCATTTATTGTTTCCAAAATTTAGAAAATATTACAGTGCTATATTTTCTTTATGATCTGTTCCATTTTTAATAATTGGTTTAAAAAAAACCTAAAAATGAGTGGTCTTAATGAAAATTGAATTTATAACCTTATGTCTCATGCAGAAGTTATGTTAAAATAAACACAATCAAAATTCTATTACACTTTTAACCTTAATTATGTACATAAATTAAAATATAAAGTGTTTTATTTAGCATTAGTTGACTTAGTTTAGATTTTTATTTATTTTAATGCAATGTACATAACCTAGCTAGATAGTGGAATAAAATAGAAATGATAGATAATTGTTTATAAATTAGTATTTTGAGACTATTACAATCACTTCTAAAAAGTGTTAAGCAAATTTGTTTTTATTTGATATATAAGATATGATTAAATAAAATAAAATATAAATGAGGTAAAATATAAATAAAAAAGTAATTATTATTATTTTATTTTTTAAATAAATTTATAGATAAAATTTTAGAAAAAAAAATGATCAAACTTTTGTAACAAATTATTGATTGTATTACTTTTTTATAAAATGATTTTATAAACGAATATATTTTTGATAAGAAATTAATTCTCAATAAATTCAAACAAAAATTACATATGAAAAATTAATTAATAAATAATAGAAGATAACGTTAACAAAATTAAAATTAATAATTGATTATCTAAATATTAAATTGCATAAACAATTTATGAAAATAAAACTCACATTCCTTCAAAGACGAACTCATGAGTTTTTTGAATGATAATAATTGTAGTAGAGCAAACCAAACGAACGAATTAAACAACGTTGGGAGAATCTTTAATAAATATTTTGAGCGACAGTTAAAATTATCCTTAGCCCGAGGGTTGGTAAACAATGCCAGAAAATGTTCTACCAAATGAAAATTGACCATCTACATATATTGTCAAAATAGTGAGAAATCCAAACAAATCTTAAAAGGATACTTTAAGAGGTCCTCAACATGAAAGATCAAATCAAGTAAATTTTTATTGAAAAAATGAAAAATAACTCCACATCTGATTATTTTGTCTCTTTTATTGTTAAGGGAACGGACACGGACTCGAAAAGGGATCACCAACACAATAGGAGGGTATGAGCAAGAAATGACCCATCGACGATTTAAAGTATTATTCGGACTATAAAAGTTTGAGATTAAAAATTCTATCCGGTTAAATAGGAGGTCGTACCGAACAAAACGCAACATCAACTAAAATCCGAGTAGTGAAAAAAAATAAAAAACCCTCCAATAAAAAAAAGAAAAGAAAAAAAAGGTCATTAGATTGGCCAATAACATCTGACTTATCAATTTCTTTAATTGTTTATATATTATAAAGTTTACATATAAATATTTATTAGTTTAAGTACTGAAATTAAAGTTTGATATTCTTTTTATATTATGACTTGGAGTTGATTCGTCTTATTGGTTTCAATTCACTTTTATTATAATTTGGATGGTGTAGATATCATATTTTGCTCTTTGCTCGAGAGAAAAGTGAGTTATGAGATGTAATTATCAAGTAACGAAAACCTCTTCTCAAGAAGAGTCGATTTTTGACATTACATTTTTTTGACGACTCCGTTAGGGAGAATGTATGCTTAACTTGAAATAAAATTTTGAGCATTTTAGAATATAATATTTTACACCTTCAACAACAAAATCTAAAAAGTAAAAAAAAAGAGTAATAAATAAAGGCAAAAAATGGTACATCACCTAATTTTGCCTTTCTACGTGCATTGATTATAATTTTGGGCTCATCACCCTATTGTTTTGAGGTAGTACACGATTTGCGTTGTGCAACATCATCTATACACCTATAGTATTATGTGCAAAGATTAGTCAATGATGAATGACTATATGTTCCAAATTTAAGCGGTGATACGAGAAGATGAACCTAGGTACACGGGATCGATCATTCTCCCTGATGATGAGGTCACTTTTGAGGGGTAAGCATCGTGGGGATAAGGAAAAATTCCCAATTAAGACAACGCTTCCTCTTATCGACGATGTTTTATGCTCTCTGACCAAGGTGAGTGGACTATCTCTTATGATTTCTCCATAGAAAAAAAAATCCCAGTTATGATTCCTAAGACATAGCCATTCGTCGCACCTGAACGGGCAAACCACGTCGAAAGACTTTATGTGCATACTATATCTATGTATTAAGTATATGCATTATATACTAGATAAGCACCTTGAAGTACATTCAGATTTTCCACTCAAATAAAAAAATAATAATAAAACATTCATAATAACAAAGAGGACTAACACTTTTTCTTTGTCTTTGTATTTGTTTCATAGAATGTTGATACTCGATGACGCATCCCTAGCCTTGTGGTTCAACTATTACTGGAAGTGTGAGCTGAATTTTGTGAACTATGGCCTTAACGACTTTATCACGTTCGTGGACATTAAAATCAACTACTCATTCATGATCCATATGTAGACTAGGTGGAGCCCGATCACAAGGACCTTCCACATTGGCAATCGACAAATGTGCCCTACTACCGAGGAGTTAAAGGCTGTCCTCATTATCAAGAGCTTGAACATCCTCCATCTGAAGCCGTTGTCTTTGAGGAAGTTGTTGCGTGAAGAATTCAGACACACCAAGACTATAGAAAACAACATGCTTAAGAGAGAATCCATCAACCTTCAAATTTGGAGCAACTTGATGATTAAGGATGAAGCGATCTCCCCGTTTGACAACTCATACATGATGACCATGAAGATCATCATTTCCCACTACCTACTTGCACCAGCGAACGACAAACCATCTTCCAAAGTTCTCGAGGTGGCCCACCACTTAAGTGAAGGGGACAAGGATCCCTCTTGCCTAATCTTAGTAGAGACACTCATGAGTTTGAGAAGATCTTTCTGGAGTAACATCGTTAACCGAAGAGGCTCCCCTCTATCCCTCTACAAGAAGAAGTGTCTCATTCCATTGCCAACATGATTCAATCTAATCACCACCCAAAACAAATATTATAACTTTCCAAGCCTAATACATGGTACTACATGAAGAGGATGGACTATTTGATTAATGGTCAGCCTATGATCACTCTTTGTGGTTTGGAGAAGACCACCTCTTACTACACCATTGAGCTTTTCCGATAGTTCGGGAAAGAAGCATTGCCCATCCTTGATAGCCACATCTTTGCTGTTGACACCCTAATTGACCACTAGATCTATGGATCATATCTCAGGAAGTGGAACAACACATGAAGAATGGGTATCCATACAGATGATTAAATACTTGGATAGGATCGTGAAAGATGGCGAGAAATATAAGAAGAGGAAGGCTAGGGAAGCCAAGAAGGGCGAGACAAGTGCGAAGAATAAAAGGTCTCATTAGTTAGATTTCATTTCCTTTTTTAAACATGTTGTATTATACTTGTCTTTTATTTTGAGTAAACATGTAATGAGAGAAAGACATATATATTTCTTTTGAATGGATGATTGTCTTATTTTATACTAACATATGGCAATCTTTGTTTTACTAAAAATTAATAACCACAACGATAATAAAAAAAAAATAGGTGTTTGTTTCCCATAAGGTTTTACGTATTTGCATACATATTTCGTGTCACCATAACGTTCTTGAACATTTATCGATGCTTCTTTATCTAATCATCTTTCATGCCACATGAATCACGGCCGCACGGAAAAAAGATCCGAGAATATGGTGATTCATAAGCATATAAATTGAATAGGAACCAAGGACAAGTGAAAAGGTCACATTGGCCGAGTGCACAGACCTCAAAGAAGTGATTGCCCAAATATCAAAATAAATGGCGCTCCTAACCACTAACTCAACTCAAGTTCACGCAAGCACATCTAGAAACGAACTAGAACCCCTACTCCAAAACCCCCCACGAACCTCAAATTCACAACTTTCCTTACCCAACAATGCTTAATGTGGAACCCCTCATCGAGGAAGTCACGTACTACGATGATTCTATTTAGATGGTAAACATTTTATCGGTTGAAGAAGAAGCCTGATTACAAGAATTGAAATTAGGGAATAGGAAAAGGGGACATCCTGAAGGAAGGGATAATTTAATTTATGGGGAGAGATATGTTGGTTCAACAATAAACCTCTTATACCGCAAGAAGAAAATATTGTTCATCTTGAGGCTACACAAGTGAAGATGAAAGTCGAATTCGACAAAATGATGAAATGAAATAATTCCAAGACACATGACGATTGGAAAGTGGGGTTAGAAGCCGCTGAGAAGGCCACAATCCCACATGATCTTACGTTTCTAGATCTTAAGAAATATATTGGGAAGAATGATTTTTCATTCTTTATCAATGGTTACCTCCCAACCATGGTTCCTTTGAAGTTAGAAATAACAAATTTACTCCAAATCTTTTCAAGGTATCTCGTAGACATTGCCCTGCGATGGTATTTTATAAACAATATTGCTCGATTTAAAACAATGGATGACATGGACGAGGCATTTATAGGAAGGTTTATCATGCACTAGAGCTTGGACAACACAAAACATGATTTAAAACATGTCAAGCATGGGGAGCACGAGAAGTTTGCCAAGTATGCTGCTAGATGGATCGACATTGCGTCAGGCATTGATTCTCTCCCTACTGAGAAAAAGTAAGTGGACATGATCATCAAAAATCTCAACACAAAGTATGGTATACAATTGGCTATCAAGGATTTCTAGAGCTTGAGAAAATTGATGAAGGCGGGAAAGAATCTCGATAGTACATTTTCCAAAGAAGTGAAACTCTTTTATGCCCCGAACAAGTTCATTAAAAAACCAAGAGAAGAGGTTCACTATGTGGCAGATGCATGGGTGGAAGAACCCAAGGCAATGAACAACCGAGCTACATTACAAGACGGGGCAAGCTGTATAGAACAAGGACATTCGTTTACGCAAGAAAGGAAGCCAATGAATATGATGAATTGGGATGATGCCAAGATTACTTTAGAATTGATGAAGAGAAGAAAGTTGTTCGTACCATTAGAACATAGAAAAAATCAGACGTCTTTATGGAAATTTGAGAAAGCCTTTTGTGAATACCATTAGATGAAGGGCCACCATACTGATCATTGTTTTATGTTGAAGGAGAAAGTCCAATACCTAATTGAAAATAACATCATTCCCAGGAAAGAAGTAAAGAAGAACCCACTACCAAATCACGGAGTCCATATGATCCAAACTAACGAGCAATCACTTAACAAAGAATTCCTGTTGGGTTTGATCGTCGATGACTCGAAGATCACAATGACAAATTTATAGGATTTTGAAGAAGAAGACAAGAAAGTTGAACAAGTTTTGAAAGAACCAAGTTAATTCTTTTGAAAGTACGAAGAAGAGGCTGTCTAGATAGCCAATGTCATGAGCCAGGATTACTCAAAAGGAGAAAACATAACTAAGAACTTCACGAATGAGACAAGCCAAAATTTTTGGAAAGTTGAAGGAGAAACTAATCAAGTGACCAAATAGATGAGCCAAAATTTGTGGAAAGACGATACAGAAACATATTCGATTTCCAAAGTTTATGTGGCAGAATAATAAAATATAAAAATAGTTGATTGAAGGAATGACGAAACATATTCCAACTGTAGCTAAGAAAGAAAAAGTGAAAGCCGACGAAATAAACATAAGTAGAAACAAGAAACAGGTTACACTTCTAACCGACATTCATGAAGTCTGTCCCAAACGTCTTCCAAGGGGGCATGAATACCACATTCGAAAGGATGAAAAGATTAGGGACAAGGGCCACAAATGTAGGTGATACTCTATTGGGACAATTGAAGAAGACGAACGCCAACGTCTCCATATGGGAAATACTCATGTATTTGATAGAGCATCATCAGGTAGTCCTTATAAAGTTGAGCAAGTAGAATGTATTAGCAAACACGACTTCAGATAAATTGGTATCCATGATCACCAATAATGCAAAATGTTTAATGGTCGAATTCGAAGAGAGTGATTTACCAGCGTTTGGATCATGTCAAGCTAAAGAATTTCACATCACAATCCATACTAAAGGAAAGACAATTCCAATGACTCTAATTGCCATCATATCAACATTCATCATCTTTCCTTGGAGGACGTTAGAGCGCATTGGAGTTCAAAAAGGATAGAATCACTCCTTATGACCTTTGAGTACGTGGATTCGACAATTTGAAAAGGAAAGTCATGGGAAATTTTTATTCAACCATCAAAGTGCGTGGTGTGTCTCTCAAGATCAATTTCCATGTGATCGACATACAACCCTCGTACAATGTAATTTTGAGTCGACCCTAACTTCATCAAGTTAAATATGTGTCATACACTCTACATCATAAAATATAGAAGGAGAAGTATATGTGGTTGAAGGACTAAGGACATCACACATAATAGATCATACACTAAGCTAAACGGTTTTGAGATCAGTCCAATATTCATAATAAACAAGAATCCTTCATTAGTTACAGATTTCTGTATTTTCCATTTTCCGGTATGGTGTATGATGCATAAGATAAATTATTTTACAATAATAGATTTAGGTTTAGATGGTGAAGGCATTCCCACTCCGATAGACTTCGTCATGAATAAGGAAGGGTTCAGACAAGGATACCAACCAAATGGAACAAAGAACAAGGGGAGATAAACCACTTGATCCATATATTCTAATCCCTCCCATTCTTAATGGTCAATTAATTAGGGAAGCATGGGATGTGCTTTATTTTTGAATTTCTCGAGCTTTTCATTAACCATTTTTCTCTCAAACATTATCCCAGTTTTGAAATCTTTTGTGATTGCCTTTTTAAGCCTACTCTTTCTACTTGTGTGATCAGGAAAAGACTAGCGGAATGAAAGGACGCGATCGATGACCTATCAAAGCTCTTCGTGGAGGACAATCCCAACCTTAGAGCAACAAAAGGAAGAACTAAGGAGGTACCACCACAAGGCGCCTGAAGGGCAAACCCAACATCATTAATACTCACTGATGTAGATGTTACAGATGACGAAGAAGATCCTTATACGTCTAAGAGAACATTCGGTGGTACGAAGACCCACATTTTTTAGAGAGGAAGGATAGTTTTAGAAGAGATTGTCTCATATTGTTATATCGATAAAAAATCATCCCCTACCTCTTTCTAATCATGAACTTGTAACCGATAATGACGCTTTTGTTAATGACTAATTTATTTCCGAGTATACGCTTTGTTCTAATGCATCATCTCATGGCTCAGAAATGTCTTTTAAAATAAAACAATATTTAGAAAATGAAAATGTATTTTTCTCTTCAGCCGAAAAAACCATTGAAGTCAATTTAAACACAACGTAAGACCCTCAAATTGTTTTAGTGGGACAAAGCTTAAACTTAAAAGAACATCAATATTTAGTTAATCTTTTAAAATCAAACAAAAAATATTTACATTGTCTTATCGATATATGTCAAGAATTGATTTTGAGATTATCCAACATCATATCCCACTCTATTCTGATGCCAAACCAGTCAAGCAAAAACTTCGATGAATGTAAATGAACATTGTTGATAAAGTGAAAGAAGAGGTGCATAAAAAATTGCATGCATGATTAATTGAGGTTGTCGAGTACTCCGATTGGGTTGCTAACATCGTTTTAGTGGCTAAAAAGGATGGGAAAATCTGAGTATACATTGATTATTGTGACCACAATTGGGCAAGCATAAAAAATAACTTTTCATTACCTCACATTGATGTGTTGGTCGATCACACAGCCGATCATAGGCTATTGTTATTCATGGACGGGTTCTCCAGATAAAATCAAGTGTTATTATCGCTAGTGGATAAGATAACACCACGTTCATAACTGAGGTCAGAACCATTTGCTACAGGGTCATGCCTTTTGGTCCTAAGAATACGGGATCCACATATCAAAGAGCGGCTACCATGATCCTTCACAACATGATCCAAAAAGAATTTAAAGTATACGTATATGATATGATTGTCAAGTCAAAAGATCGTGAAGGACACATCATCAACCTCAATAAATTTTTACATCGAATCAGGAAATACCAACTACGATTAAACCCCACAAAAATGCATGTTCGGTGTAACGATAGGAAAAATGTTAGGTTTCTTGATCACTCAAGGCATCGAGGTAGACCCTAGAAATATTGATGCCATCATGAAAATGAAAGCTCCACGAAGATAAAGAGAGGTCCAAGAACTCTTGGGAAATATTCAATGTTAGGATCAGGATCGCTAAAGGAGACTAGGGTCTCGCTAGGGGTGAACGCTTACACATACGCCGGTTGATAGTAACCCGGTTAGAGATTAATATCGGTCTCTATATTTCGCAAGTTGTCACAAACTCTTGAACCGAGTTCAAACGCGGAAGTGTTTGTTTCAACTTGAAGCAACTCATGCACGATTAGACATCAATAAGAGGACACAAAGTAGAAAGAAAACACAACACATGATTTATGGATGTTCGGAGATAAAACTCCTACGTCACCCCTTCTTCTCAAACTTTGAGAAGGATATTCACTTAGAATATTCAGACTATTTACAATGCTTACGTCGAACACCCGAGGCTTATTTACTACTCATTTTCGACCTCTCACTAAGCTCACTCTGTTGAATAGAAACAGATTCGGTCAACTTATAATACTCACCACTCACACAAAATGGATGAAATTGTAATACACTTTAAATTTCTAACACATACTGAAACAAACGTGAGCAAGGTTGCAAAAGTTAAAAGCTTGAGCAAAGGTTGTGCGAAAGATATAATGTTCTAAAGATGGTTAATCTGGTTGAGCTTTGTTCTCTTAAATATAAATATGACAACGGTCATATTCTTTTCTTCAACGGATATATTTCCTTGATGATACTTCGTTTCTTGAATCTGATTGGTTGAGGATCGGTGTAGTATAACTTTGGGATATCCTATGATCTTGTTTGATAATAAATCAACATGGCATTAATTTGATTAATGATTTCCGAGGAGCAGATCAGCATGCAAAATTATCTTATAATGATTTGGCTATTCAAGGATAATGTGATAAACAACTTCTCCAAGTGGACTATATCGGACTTATACCGAAATGGTAGTCAAAGTTTATTTGGAAGGCTTCTATGAAAATGACAATAATACAGTCTGGACATGTGAAGACTCCCCTCTGTAATTGCCGAAATTTTTCTGCATAGTAATAACTAGGCAACT
Organism: Impatiens glandulifera; assembly: GCF_907164915.1. Classification (NCBI taxonomy): domain Eukaryota; kingdom Viridiplantae; phylum Streptophyta; class Magnoliopsida; order Ericales; family Balsaminaceae; genus Impatiens; species Impatiens glandulifera. The sequence goes on from NC_061866.1 coordinate 30,805,403, forward strand.
GACGGTTGCGCTTAGTATAAAGTTGTCTTAGCATAAAACCGGTTCTACTTCTTTGATCTAATCGGGCAAACTAATGGTCAGATTACCGATTTCGCCTTTTGTGAATAACCGGTCGAACTACCGGTTCCTCTTCATGTATAAGAACCAAAAAAATTACTGGATAGACTACTAGGAAAACTACCGGTTGTGCCGTCTTTTATAAACCGAAGATTCTACCGGTTAGACTATCGGTCGGTTTACCGGTTCTACTTCATAACATATAACCGATAAGTCTACCGATCATCTTGTTGAGTGGTAGAGCCGATTTCTACTACTGAACCGATCCACTACCGGTTCCGCTTCTTTGAATGACCGAACATAAAGCCAATCAAATAATACCAATTTACCCCGTCTTTATAAAACCGAAGAGATAGTACCTGTTGCGATTCTTTAAATGACCGAACGGATAACTGATCATACTACCGGTTGTGCTTCATGGATAGAAGACCGAAGATACTATCGGTCAACTAGCTGAGCGGTAAAGCCAATTTCCATTACCGAACCGATCCATTACCAATTGTGCCTCTTTGATAGATAACCGAACAGATAACCGATTACGCCATCTTTTATAGAGCCGAAGATATAATACTGGTTGCGGTTCTGCTGAATTTTGCATTTGTATTTTAAGGAAAAACCAAACTCCTTTACTTTCCAGTTTTTTTATCCTGCACAAAAATTAACTTGGTTAAGTTCTTTAGATAATTAATTACTTACTAATTAATTATCTAATTTATCTAACATTCAGTATTTAAGTCGGTTCACTAGTAATAAGTTGACAATGATTTGTAATCCATTGTTTAAATTGCTCAAAAAGAATTAGGTATTTATTTGGGATGACGCATGTCAACATGCTTTCGAAAAAGTGAATGATTACTTCAAATCACTACCCATTTTGATACCACCAAAGTCGAGAGTTCCATTAATCTTGTACCTAACAGTAACAGAAACTATGATGGGATCCTTCAATGAGAACTAAGGGAAAATTTATCCGGCTGGAGTATTAAGGCAAAATTTGCTTGTCCGTGTTGTAATAAGGGTCGTGTTGTAATAAGGGTACCGCTTCAATGATATTGACAAATTGGCAGAAAGAGTGTTATACGTGTCACATACATTTTCTTCTCATAACCATAAATTCTGGAAAGAACGTGAAGTCTTTGATGGTAATATAGAACATCGAATGACCCCCACACACTATTGTTAGGTACAAAAGTCTATATGCAAGATTGGAATTTAAAAGATGTTTTAAGTAAACATCATTCAAAAAGAAAGGAAATATGTCATGTTGAGACATTATCTATATTCTTTTCTCTACCATACTAGAGAACTCTATTGTTGAGACATAATCTAGATGTCATGCATATTGAGAAAAAAGTTTGCGATAACATTGTCGGAACAATGATGGATGTGAAAGAGAAGTTGATAGATGGACTGAAGGCTTAGAAAGATTTACAATTGATGGACATAAGACACTCATTATATCTCGTTGAGGTCGATGGAGTTATACAATGCCCCACTTCCCCATACGCACTTTCTCCTAGTCAAAAGAAAAAAAATCGGTGAATTTAAAAAATAAATAAAGATGCCGAAAAATTTATGTTCTAACATCGCAGACTATGTTGACATGGATGAAAAAAATATTCGGGGTTTAAAGAGTCATAATTGTCATATCATATTAGAATATCTTATTTCTCTAGCGACATATGGCTTAATTTTGGAAGATGTCTACAATGTAGTTGTAAATCTAACGAAATTTTTTCAATTCTTATGTTATAATTCGTCGAATAAACGTGACTTGGACCAAATTCAACTTGATATTGTTATAACGCTATGCAAGCTCAAAAAATATTCGCGCCATCTTTTTTTTTGACATAATAGTTCACTTTCCCATACATCTTGCATTCAAGGCTTTTCTTGGAGTCCCCGTACACTATCGATGGATGTACCCTATTGAGCAGTACATGGCTACATTGAAGAATTATCTTAAAAATAAGAATTCCTTCGAGTGTTCAATTAGTGAGAGTTATTTGGTGAATGAAAGTATTAGGTTATGTGCAAGATATTTGGAAGATCAAGATCCTCGCGTTCTTTAGTGCAAGATTCAATCCTATCTGTATTTATATATTTGAAAGAGTTATTAAAGGGAATTAGTTACACGTACGAATCGACTGATCGAGAGATGGTTCATTCATACACATTAAAGAACTGTTTGAAGGCAGAATCTATTTACAAGTAAATACTCAGTTACTTGTACATTTATCTTCCAATTTACATGCATGTACTTAAAAGTTTTTATTCAAATTGTATGTAGTGAGTTCAAGAGAGAATATGATAATCATTTCATACCAATTGATGAGCGAGATAAACGTTATGTAGCCTATTTCAAAACAAGAGAGAGTTATAATTGTTGTATAGTTTTATTGCATTTCATTATTAAGTCCAATCTTACTTATCTCTTATTAGGTTGCTCAACTTGGGGAAAATATTTATGAGGACCTAGAAATATTAGGAAGTGGTCCTACTAGATATGCAAAGAGATTCGTGTCGTGTCGAATTAATGGATACAAATTCAACATTGAGAGGCACAATAAAGTTTTAACCACTAAAAACAATTGTTTTTGTGTATTGAGTAACAATGATACCGAAATATTGTCCTACTACAAGTGTTGACAAACATTATATAAGTCGAATAGTTCAGTGGAAGACGAGTGATTTTTTTAATTGCAAATAGTTTGAAGTCCATTCAGGAGATAAGAGAATAAATATACATAAACATGGTTGAAAATCAGAATTATTAACCGTTTATCTTAGCAAGTCAAGCGAAACAAGTGTTTTACGTTCCAGATATGGAATCAAGGCTGGGTTGGAAAATTGTGACGACAAAAAACCCACGTTATTTGAACATCTAATTAAGGTTTTATGGAATTTAATTTATTTTAATTTGTTAAAATTATGTAACATCTTTTTTTAAACAGGGAATATGGCACATAAGTAGAAGCAATCAACCTATAGAGGAGGCATGTCTTGGAAGCTCAAGGATCTCTAGAGGAGAACCGATCTCCTCGGGGAGGGTGACTCTAATGAGCCAGATGACTTACCCGACCATGTAGATCCGACGTTTCCGGAGGTTGAGATGACAACGACATCACCCTCCCAGCCAAGTATATGTTATAATTCTTTGAATACATAAAAATTCAATTACTAATATTATCTAATATTTTTAAAGGATCTAAATCTAATAGAAAGGATTAGGGCAAAAATAAGAACACTACCCTCTCAAAATTGACCCCGGGTCAGAAAATAACAATACAATTCTTGGCAAGTGGGAAGTTGTGTTGCGACAACGTCATAATATGGTCCAAACATATTGGGATCATGGTTCGGGACCCCACTACTATATCACATCGCCTGCTACATTGGTCAGACTTGAGCTCCACACCGATAGAGAGCATCTTTGGAAGTCGGTAACTGTAAGTTTTTAATGTCTTATTTTATTAACTTCATTCTCTGATACATAATAATAATTAATTAATAATTTAATCCCATGTCTTTACAAATTTTTTTGACGCAGTTCCTGAATTGTTAGGATCGGGGACGCCCTTGAAGGACCGGGGTGTTTCCGGTTTCAGGAAGGGTAGCCGCTTACAACAACACACTTTGGTGATAGTCCGGTTAGAGACTATAACCGTTCTCAGCACTTCGCAGACTGTTACAGACTTGAACAGGGTTCAAGGGCGGAAATGTCTGTTTCAGTCTATTATGTTTAGGTTGGCAATAGTTCGGTTTTTATAGTGAGTAAGCCGGAAATAAAAGAAATGACACGAGACAAGATTTTTTATGGATGTTCGGAGCAAACCCTCCTACGTCACCCCTTCTTCTCAGGTTATGAGAAGGATCTCCACTAACTTTCAAAGTTACAACACTTATAATGCCGGTCGAGCCTAACTCGCTACTCGCCGGTTACACCAATGCACTCTTGATTGAATACACAACACACCACAAACACAAACAAACAAAGCTTCCGATAAATGACACAACGGTTTTAGATCGCGCGTGAGATTCCTTTATCTCTCTAAGATTTTTGTAACTTGTGTGTCGCTATTAATGAGGTCGCTTCGTCTTCCTTTTATATTGAGGATGATCCCAACGGTCACTTTCTTCTCTCACTGTGGGATTGGTTAATCCAGCGTCACGCTTGTGCAGGGAGGTTGCTTGCACGTTTCACCTTCCTCAACACTTGGCAAGCATGCAGACACTCCTCAGGTAAAGATGACGTTGCCGGTTTGCAGATTCGAACACATGTCAGGCATGCACCTTCCGGCTATCGAAGTCGGATCAGTAAATCATCATTGTTTTTCTCGCATGCTTCTGATCGGATCTTATCTTCTTTTATCTCTTCGAGACACGTCTATTTCGTCATATTACATCATCTCTGCAGATTGTAGTTTCCGGTTGTTTCTTACACAGTATGGTCCGGCTGGAATGTAGACTTGTCTTTGCTAGCCGGTCTCTTGAGAAAGTTAAAACAGGTTCCTCTTGATCTTGACTTTTGATCATTTGGAACTGGATTTCTTTGAAGTGTTCTTCAGCCGGTTTGTGATGCTCCAGCCGGTTTGTGCAATTCAATCTGTTCCTGCACATAAAAGTTAATAGTTGTTTAGTTTTTCTGGTCGGTTCCAAAAATTAACTTTACTTAATTTTTCTATCAATTTCTCCCTTTTTGATTATTTAGAATAAATATTCAAAACATGTAATGTATGGCCGGTCCAAAAATTAACTTTACTTAATTTTTCTATCAAGAATCTATCTAGCATTATTGACAACAGATAATGAAATATGTTAAGGTTGCTTATGATATATTCCGATGTGATATCAACCGAAATCATGTTAAGGCTCATGTGGAGACGTAGAACCTATCAGAGCACACATTCTGGATGAATATTCGCAAGATGATTGAAATTACATTTTGAAGCACCACTTTCTCCGAGATGATTTCTGAGTGAATCTTTAAATTTTAAAATTTATACATCCTTGTTTACAATGTAACTAATTATTAATTTATGATTTCAAAAATAGGTAAGACGTGAGCGAAATTCTAAAAATAGGAAGAATGTTCGATTAACACATCATGTGGGTAATGTGTCATTCCCTTAAGTGGCAACAAAAATGATAAATGTATTTATTCGAGAGTTAATAATATAATAACTATATTTTGATAATTAATATTAACATTTAATCTTCACAGGAGAGAACTACGGGTAAGGCACCATCACACATTGACCTTTTCTACTAGACACACAGTAGAAAAGGAACAGGAGATGACTTTACTCGTGTGGTGGATCCCCATGTACAAAAGAAGATTGTAAGTGTAATTCATATTTCACTTACTTATTGATGTTATAATTAACTAATCAACTTTTGTTTCATTTAGTATGATGCGATGTGTCAGACGATAAAGAGAAATCTCGATATGTTCGAATATGAGCTAACCGAGAATGTTTTTGGATGACTAGGACACGGTAGGTTATTGGGATGGGATCTAGGGTGAGTCCCACCTAATTTCGAGGAGATTTGCAGGGTGGAAGCCAATCGCAACAGAGGGAGAAAGAGCTCGAGCAGTCACACAGTGAATTACAAGTTGAGTGTTCGAGGAAAATAGAACGTTTAGAGTCTTGATTACAAGAGCAAGCAAATGTGATACATGAGCAAGAACTTGAAACACAAAGACAATTGGAAAGACAAAGAGAATAATTCTAGAACCAGCTAACGACGTTTATGGCAAGATATCCTCAACCTCTAGATCAGTCTGGTATATGATATTATTTAAAACTAGCTTTTATCTTTTAAAACTTTGACTGATATATCATGAATTTTTGGATGACTGTATTTTTGGATGAACTGGGATTTTGGTTTATTGGTATATGAAATTTGGTATATTTTTTATATAATTTGTGACTGATTTCTAAAATTGTTTTTGTTTAAATACGTCTAATATGTTTTACTACATTTTTATTTAAGAAAACTGATTATCATTGAGAGTAATAGATGTCTTCTCTCGTTAAAATCCACCGAGATTTTTTGCTCTCGTTAAAATCCATATTTTACTAGTTAAAAAGGGTGAAAATCTTAGACAAGTTCTAGAGACATTTTCTACAACAGAAATATAAATAAGTGAAAAAAACCCCTTAGACAAGTGCTATGTTCATTTTCAAAAAAATGAAAAAAAGTTCTCAAATCATTCACTATAAAGGCATTTTCCAGAATAAATGAAGAGTCAAATTCTTCAAAAAAAAAAAAGAAAACAAAATTCCCAAGTCACGCACTACGAGAATTTTTCAAAAAAATAAATAAACGAAGCATCAAAGTTTTCAAACAAAATGAGAAACCCAAAATCATGATGAAAAATGTATTCTAAAAAACTAAAACAACCAAATGGCCATGACTCAAATATTAAAAAATTCTAAAACAAAATGATGTGAGACAATCTTCTTAGGATTATATCCTCTAGGTTTTTATTTATAGGCATTTGTGAGATTTATACACCAAACAAGCATTGAAAGATGTCTTTGCATAGAAGCGTCCCACCAAAGCATGAAGTAGTTGCAACGATTAAGTAGTGATTCACTCATTGTGCAAATGATGCAACACACACCACCTTGTGTGATTAGGCGCCTGGCTCCCCGAACTACGCAATCACAAGACCGGTAAAATTGTTTAAATGTCAATCTACCAAGTTGACACAAATATATGGCTATCTCACGAATTATGTCACGTAACTTAGTATAATTAAACACGTATACTCAGACTAATTAGATACACATTCAGGACTAGGATCGTAAGGTTAATATGATGTAGTCACCCACCTAAGGAAGGGCACCAACCCTCTGGCTATCTATGCAGCAGGTCTACGGACTATAGTGGCGTACGATTAATGTATTTTGTTTTCAACTCGATTTGAAAGAGGATGAAAATCCGCTTGGTTATTTCATGCAACTGGTCCAAGCACTACAGTAGCGTGAAATTAATGTATATCTAAGACGTCCACCCGCACAAGGTTGCAAAACTCTTTGGTTAATTCTCTCTTTTAGCCTAGTGAATGTGGATATCCCCGGCCTCCTTGTGGTCTTGGGTTTGAGCCCATTAGAAGAAAAGTTCCACTCGTTTGGTTAAATGGCTAATTGTGTTTGCGAGCTATTTTCTTAACTCGTAGGGATTATTCGTACTTCAAAAGAGAAGAGGAACCCAACATTCTAAAAAACACTCTTCGATTATATCACATAGTTGGTCTTTAGACCATAAAAGCTTGAGATCAATACATCGCGTTCATCAATCTGCAGAATAATGAAAATATTTTGGCTATCTTACATAGCGATCCTCGGACCATAATAGTTTGATATTAATACATCGTTTTCATTGGTTAGAAAGATGATGTAAACATCGTGTATCGTTTCGTACCACCTCGACACCCATGCTTGGATGAGATATTTACGTCACCAGTCAACACCTTAGCTAGAGTCAAAAGCCAATCATATATTGTTTCATGGACGAAATAAGACGAATATCTTTCAAGATCCAAACTCCCCAACGAGGTAACCAAGAAACACCAAAATTGAGGTATCATCGATAATGTGATCGCCAAGTTTTATCTATCCATCATTTTAATACTTTCTAAATAAATTAATTAAAATAAGTCTAAATAAGATTATACATTAGTTTGTTCGTAGATGTGGGGTCCATTTTATCAAACTTGGACATGAATTTTCCAAAACTTGACCGTAATATTCAAACTTTGTCTAAGAGGGGCATCCTATAGATACCATATTTTGCACCTTAAGATTATAATTAAATTTTTGAGCATATTTAGAGAAAATTAAAATCTCACAAATTAAATGGACTAAATATTAATATATCTATTAACATTAATATTTTTTGTTTTTATTTTATAGGTTCAAAGAAAAAGAATTGTTTAGGCCAAACAGGGCTCAGGCACAAGACCCCATTTCCCTCCTCTTCATCACTTGTGTTTTTCTCTCCACGATGAAGATCAAACGAATTCAACAGTAGCCCTTTTGGTAAAATCTAATTCTCTTAATCCGTTGAACCAAATCAACCAAATCAACTGGAACAAAAGTCAAATCATCTCTGAGACACGAGGATCATGAGGCCTCAACAGAAGAGTCTCATATTTAAGCCATAGAGAACAACAACAGGAGGAAGAGAAAAAAAAAAGAGATAGAAGGAGAAAAAAGAGGAGAGCAACAATGACTATTGTTGAATTAGTTGAAGTTTTCGGATTTTGGGAGATTGGAGCTAGGAATCAATGTAGCGACATTTTATTTTTTAGATTTAGGATAATGAAATAAATGAATGTTTAGGAATAAATTGATAAAAAACTAGACACATGTTTAGACTTGTATTACATTTAGATGCATGTTTTAGGATTGGATAAACAAATAAGGTGTAGACTATTTTTTTTAAAATGGCTAAATATTTAAAGTATAGAGCGTAATGTAACAAGCACATTAAACATAGCGCATGAGCTCTTTCTCACATGTAACTAAGCACCGAACCAAGAATTATATCTCTAAAATGCATTGAACATATTAAATATTTTTTTCCCTAATTTCTCGAGTAGTAAATGAGGGTGGAGATTCTAAAAACGTTAACGCTAGTCTAAATCGATATTTTAAAATACACTATAGTCAAACCTACCATTTTGGTTTCTCGTCTCACTCGAGACTTAAGAGGAAGGTGAGTTATGTGGTACAACTATCGAGTAAACGAAAATCCTTCTCGAGAATGGTCGATTTTTGACGTTATAGATGTGCTTAATAATATTAGTTTTGATGTGTTTAATAATGTAAGTATATTATTATTATTATTATTTTAAACTTAATTAGATAATTTTATTATTTGTAATAATTAATGAAAGGATTAGGTAAATGTCAAATATTCATTTGCATAGGTGGTTGAGCACAAAATAATGCAACCAAAATTAATCGTTTAGAGTATTATTGATAATTTTTCAAAATATAATTAATTAATGATAATTTTTAATAACATAGTTAAATAATTAATGTGTATTGTAATAAAAGTAAGCTTAACAATTTGATATAAATAGTAAAAATATTACATGAGATCGAGAAAATTTATTTGATTAGCATAAATTATTTTCCATATTAAATAAGACAGCTTGAGTTTGTTATATAAAAATACAATTTATTTCCTTAAAATACTTTAACCATTTGCTTGTCATTTCCGAAATACATGTTGACAATGCAAGATATTGATAAGCACTACATAGTACATCCAATATATTACAACATTACATAAATAGTAAATGAGATGTAGGATAATAAACACCCGATAAAATATATGTAGCCTTATTAAAACAATATAAAACTTCATTTAGTTTTACTACATGTTCCCAATGGTAAAGTTGTAACATAATACTTTTGGTTTGATCATTAGATGAAAAAAGATGCCATCAAAGATCTGTGTATGAAGAGCTTCTTTTAACAACTCATAAGTCAAATTCCAACGATATTGAACATCTTGTGGAAATCATTTGGATTTCATGTTGTTTAATATGCAAAACTTTTTTTCATTCTTGTAGCAATTTTGGACGAGCCCATAATAAATAAGTGCTAGTTTAATTAGTCCGTGCATAGTCTAATTCTTTAATTCCATCGCGTGCACAAAGATTAAATATATGACATGCTCATCTCATATGAAAAAAATTCCTCCGAATCGTGTACAAAGAATTTCTAATTCTTTAACCATAACATTATTAAAACTTGCATTATCTAGAGAAATTGAAAATATTTTGTGAACAAGATTATATTCTTGTAAAATATTATGCAATATTTTATAACAATTATTCTCACTATGACTATCAGCAAAGACTCTATATGAAATTATTCTTTTTTTTTTATATTCCATTCATCATCAATACAATGACATGTAACACCAAAAAATGAATGTGTTTTCTAATGATCACTCCATATATCATAACATATAAAAACTTGACCATCCAAATTAAAGAAAAAAGTTTATAATTTTTCTTCTTTTTTTATAAATCTTTTACCTATAGTGTTAATGTACTCCGTCAAACATTTTTTGCACTATAAACATTTTGAAAATAAGTTGTAAAATTAAGCTTTCACCAACACAAAAAGATAAATGTTTGGTAACAACTAACTTAGCTAATTTCTCTTTATTATTTGTACAGTGTAATAAAATAAAATATTAAGTGTAGACTATGTAGTAGATAACTGAGTTTGTGATTTTTCCAAACCAACTTTGTTTGGATGTTCATTATTCAAATAAATATTTTAATAACCATATACATTCCCGATTTTGAATTCATATTTTTTACCACAATAATTATATGTAATTATAAAGATATATTTTTCTCGGGTAGAAATTCTAGTGAAATTCTTAGTAAAAAGTAATGAAGATTGTCTTTTTACCTTTTTTGGATTTCTGAATATTGAATCAACACTTTCCCGTTGAGCTTCATCATGGACGTTCATCATTTCTTCCGAAACAGGATAAGAAAAAATGGATGAAAAATCCGATTCAATAGAATATTGATGTTCCACATGTTTTTCTTTATCCTTGATGTTTAGTGTAATGAAATAAAATATTAGGTGTAGACTGTGTTTAGACTTCATGACATAATTATATAGGACTAATATATCTAATTAGAAAAAGTTATAGAGATTTGAAAGTAAGCGCGATCGGCATAGGTGACACGACACGATTGACATAGAGGAACGATAGGCACAAGCAGAAAGGTACGATCAGCACGGGCAATACAATATTGACATGCGCCGTAAGTCATCAAATTAGGGCCGGAATCACCATTAATCAAAGTAAGCGCGATCAGAACAAGCAACACGACAAGGTAGGCACGTATGACACAATATGCACATGCGGTACGATACGATCGATATGGGCGACCCGATATTGTCTTGCGTCGTTCATTAAGTATTAGTGTAGGGTTTCTTGTTCATTTGTAACCGCCACTAAAATTTTCTCTTCATTGCGGTTTATTTGTGATCATTTCTTAGGGTTTCTGTAATTACTCTATTCTATTATTCAGTTTTATGCCATTATGAAGAAGGGTAAGAACAAAAGTAATAAATATTAAGAAGTTAGGGAGTTTGTGCTAGAAGAAATTAAGGAAGCAATAGTCAAAGAAATTGAAATAATTGCTGAAGAAGTCAGCAAAAAGAACATGATAATAACACATGTAAAGCAATCTTCTCCAATTGTTGCTAGGAAAATTCTTGTAGAAACTAATGTAGAATAACAGGGGATAATAAAGGATCTTGGAAGATACGCTATATTGGGCTCAAGAATTAGATTACAGATTTCCTTATGCATGCCAAAAGGGGATAAATTGTCATTAATAAGGAGAAAACACAACATATTACAATTCAACTCAACATCCACTATCTTCAAGATTGGAATCTGCTGAAAAAAGAAGAATATGAAGAGATTGTTCAATGGTCAGTTGTCACAATGAAGAGTTGATGAAGATTCTCAAATCTAAGTCATATACTATTAGGAGCAACTCAACATGGAAAACTAATGAAGTCTGAAAAAATAACAATGTAAAAAAGTTAGAAGATCATGCCTATATAGAGAAAATCTACTTGAACAATACACAAACAAAAGTGGAGGTACTGAATTCTTCATTTGAGTTTAAATTGACTATCGAAGTAGAGAAATACCGTATAAAGAATGGGAAAATGTAGTTGTGGAAAACTACATAGGGAAAAATAGAGTATCCTTCCCAACTACTAAAGATGCACTATTGAAGCAATGGAAAGGAAAAAAGTTGGAGAAGATTTCAACAAATGTCCATGATCTACATTTCCTTAAATTCAAGAATAGATCTAATCTTGAGAAAATTCTAGGAAATGGGCATACATATATTGAATTCAACTGTATGAAGTTGGAAAAATGGTCCGAAGACTTGAACATATTGAGTTTAAAAGAAATTTTGAATTTTACAAAATAAATTTTAAAAATGCTAAAAAAATGGTAATTTTATTGCAACCATAATTAAAAACGAATATATAAAAAAATCCCCTCACCTTCTGTTGACCCCATCCATTGACCCACCTCTCCATTTTTTTAAAAGAAATTTATTTTATGTATTAATATTATATTTTATCTACACGAACTTGAATTGAATCGAATTGAATTCGAATAAATTGTTGGTTTGGAGAATTTTAAACAAATTAAATCATATTCAATTGACGAATTCGAATTCTTGATAAATCGAATCAAATTTTTGACGAATCAAATCATTCCCTTCATGGACAGGTCTAGATTAACTGACATCTATCACAGTTGTCCTGAAACTAGGCTGGGTGGTTGTGCTTTCATTTAAAAATATATGAATAATAAATCACAATTATAAAAAAACTAAGTATTATTATCAAATATATATATATATACCAATTTAACTTATGTATTATTTTATTTTGTAATGATATTTTTTATTTGAATTATTTAGTTTTGTATTGGGAATAAAGTTACAAAGTTTTATAACTATTAAAAAACAATTAATAAATAAAAGATGAGTTATAATAATTACTTAAATTTAAAAAGATAATAATAATAAAGATTTAACAACTCATTTATTAGAAAATATATAACTAGAAACTTACATAAATAAGATGAGTGATAAGGAAAGAAATTTGGAGAGAGAAAATTGAGGAGGAAACATTACATCACTAACTAAAAAAAAGAAAAAAGAAAGGATAAGGAGAGAAGAGAGAAAATTTATTGTTTTTTTGATTAATCAATTCACATTCTTCTCTCTCAATCATTTCTTTATTAAAAAGCTAATATTTTTCTTGTTTTTTTATTTACTTTTATTTCTCTAACTCTTTCTCTTTTTCAATATTTACTCTCTTCTCAATTTTTCTCTCCTCTCTCACTTCTTTATCCTTTATTTTCCTCTCCTTCATTTTTTTCCATTCATTCTTTACTTTTTTTTTTTTCTTAAATCATTGTCATAAAATATGGATAAGATTCTCTAGGGAGTGATTTTAAATTATTACTTTTACAGTTTTACCTCTTTCTATGAGAAGGAACATGAAAATTGGGGAACAGACAACCCCACTGATAAAATATATTAAAAGTAAGAATTAGTCTTCTTCACATTACCTCATTTCTTTTTGTATAAAATTTTAATGTGTTCACCAATTATGACTATTCTCATTTATTGTAACACAATAAACAGCATCACGATTCTCTGTATTCTTATCTACGTCTTATCTTTTTGAAAATTGAAATTATAAGATAATCTAAAACAATAGAAATATATAAACTAAAAAATCCAAATAATTTAACGAGGTTCAATAAATATGCTTACATACTTTGGGAGCCGCTCATAAATTTTTATAAAATAATAGTTCAATTAACTCTAGATTACATCATTTCTATTTATAGAGGTACATAATTATGAACATAAGCCCATTATAGTCCATTAAGACATAAAATTTAAACAAATAATCCTAAACTTATATTATTTTTAACTCCTCCCTTAAACTAAAATGTATAAACATTTAGTTTGAATGGTTCAATAACTTAGTATTCTATCTTCAGAAATCAAGGCTATGGTCTTTTCTCTTTCTTTCAATAGAACCCGCGGCTAGACAAGTATTAACTTATGACATAATTTCTCTTTTGTGATCGAACTGCGGTTCGTCTTCACAATTCTTCTCTCACAATGAAACTACACCCGTTCGATCTTCCACTTCGAACTTTACTTATTCTATCATGATTAAGCTTTACTCGTTTGATTCTCCACATAACTTCAATTGTTAGATCAATTTCACTCTCCAATTTAATCACTCATTTGATCTTACACTTCAAACATCACTCTCATTCAATTTTTCTTTTTCAACATTAGGTCACAATTTATTTCTTAACATAGAAAAAAAGTCGTAAACTAATTTCCTCCACCATGACCGAACCCGACTCAAAGTATCTTCTCAATATTAAACTAACATATTCGATTTCTCTATTTTCAATCATGCAGTATTCTCGTTTGCTTCTTCCAATTTCACCGCAATAATCAAAATAGTCGACTCCTTCAAAAAAATTTTCCTCACCTTATTATGAACATTTTTTTGCATTATCATAGGAAGTTTCAAACATCACTAGAAGGCATAATTTAACATAAGTGGTCCTAACTTTTAGATTTATTTGAATTAAATCATAATTTATTCTGAGAAATTAAAACTAAGATGAGTGAAAGTGTACTAATACTCATCTTCTCTTTCTTATAACGGAAACATTCTTTAATATTCTCTTCCTTTAGAAATGGAAGGTATCTTCCAATTGATGATTACGTCAATTTAATTTCTCTCTCTATTGATTTATTGAGGACTCAAAGAGGAAAATCGATTGTACCTCAAATCGAAACTATACCGTTACAAAATTACCATAATATTAGTTATTTTGGTTCGAATATTTATAATTTAGTCCTTTCATAAATTTAAATTTACTTAGGTCCTCACTTTATATTAACGAAAAATACACTTATAAGGCTATAAACTTGATTTCACATTAGATCATATTATTTTGACTTTGCACAATTATTTATTATAATAGTGATCCATAAATTTTAACACTTACATCTTCTACATGAGCATGAAACATTCAATTGCTCCACAACAAAAGTTTGACATCTTCTTCGTTAACAAGCTCCACAACCACCTTCTAGATTTTAATGGAATTATGGATTTTTTTTATGTCCACAACCACCTTATAACCCTGCTTTTATTCAACATCCATAACTTTAGTGAACCAGGGTTAACTACTCCCCTAGGCTTGTCTTCGTTAGAATTTGCCAATTTACATGCCTCAACCTATATATCTTTGCTCAACGATTCATCAATTTGTCATCAACTGCCTCACGACTTAATCTTATCTGCAACTTCCTCCAATCAGATGTTTTTGATATGTTTGAATAACTAATTTTAAAAACAATCTAGCAATCTTGAAATTAAATATATCAGTATCGTTGATACTTGATAAGTTATGATGTAACGTTTGGATTAACAAACGTCAAACCTGAAATAGAATTCGAAAGTCTATCCAAACTTTAGAGACTTAATTGTTTTCTATTTTATCTAGGGGTGAGTCAGTACGGTATACCTTAATATTTTATTCATACCTTATACCTTACCTAAAATTTCGGTATGCAAAATATGCATACATTTACCTTTCTTGATTTCGGTATACAAAAAAGTCATACATTTACCTTATCTTAATTTTGGTATACCTATTTTCGGTACGGTATACCTTTGATACCTAAAAAATATATTAATTTAAAAAAAAAAACAATCCCATCGATAAGATAGAGATTGCATATGTTGAATAATATTTCAGTATAATTATATTTTAATATTATTAAAAAAATATATTTTTATAATTAAATTAATATAAATCTATTTAGTTATTCCCTTATAAGTATTATATATATATATATTTATATATATATTAACTTATAAATACTATTTTGGTATTTCGGTATATCTCGATATACCAAAATTTTAAAAATCTCATACTTTTACCGTACCAATAATTACGGTATCGGTATCATACCTTACCTTTTTTCGGTATACCTTAAAAGTCGATATTTTCGATATATTACGCTACTGTATTTTTGATATACCTTTAATATCGGTAATTTTTCTCATCCCTAATTCTATCACCGTCAAAGATGCTACTAATACCATTAAAATCATCGTTCATTTTTAGAGAAAAATCTACTAGACGATAATATATTATCTTCGTCGTATGGGAGTCGCGTCTTCTCCATCTTGACTACAATATTTTTTTTCCTTAACGGCAGGAAATCACATGTAGGGATCAAGTTCTAGACCTGGTTTTCCAATTAGGTCTAGATAAATCAGCTGCACTTCTTACATGAAACATGAGAAATTAATGCTATGTTCTTTATTATCACTTCTTGATATCATCTCTCGTATTTATATATTTTTAGTCGTGAGGTTAATTAAAATAAAAAAAAATTAAAGAAAGGCTAGGAAGACTTCCCATTAAAAAAACTCTCTATCTCTCCCTAATTTTAGGGGATGGATGATAAATTATAGAATTGTTTATAAAGCCTTTGTTTTATAACTTTAAAATTTCGATAACTTTAAAATTAATTTACTCACTTATTTGTTTCAAAATCAACATTTAAAGAGTGTTCTAAAATTTTTAAACATGTCGATTTTAAAATGTTTTAAAAATCATTCACAGTTTTATTTTTTCTATAATAAGCCTAAATAGTTAAATTGGAATTTTGAGACGGTGTTTAAAATTTTATATTAACCCCTAAAATATTTGGTACTAAGTTATTTAATTCTCATAAACAAAAATAAATTTATGGACATTTTCTAAAGTAAAGTACTAGGTTAACGTTGTTAATTGTGTTACATTGTTTTGTGGTTGTTAAGAATAAAAATATAGAATCTTTCGCTCATAAAGAAAATCTCTAGACTATGTATATTCTAAACATAAACATAGATATGATGACCACTTTTCAATGTGAAAATAAAAAATTACTGAAAGTAATCATATTCCTTTGGAATCACAGGTCATCTCCAACCAGTTGAAGATAGGTGAAATATTCGAGTTAGAATTTACACTTATCCTATAGCTCATCTCGATATTGAATTTAAAAGTAAAAGCACTTAAAACGCAAAGTGGTCCAAAATGTTAAGTCTTTTCCCGAACATTTTTCTTTCTCTAGGAAAAGGTTTTAAAGAAGTTGCAAAGACATTATTTCTTGGCCCCTTTGATCACATTTTAAGCATAGAAGGGTGTTATGTTTTTCTTTCCACCACTTATATTTGAATTGGTGTTATATTTTGTTCGATGCAGTATCTTGTTTAGTTAGATCGAAGTTTTTATCTCGAAATTATACGATCCAAATAATTCTCTCAATCTCCGATTGATAGTTTGTTTCTAATATCCTCCAATTATGTTGGTGATGCTTTCTCGACTCCGTTTTTGTCCCTTTTTTTAGAAGAAAAGGAGATGAAGTTACTGAATTTAGAGTTAATTTTCATTTTTCTAATAAAGAGTCAATGAATAAGATCTTTGAGTTTGAGGCCCTCTTAAAGGTATCTTCCCATTATTTCTATAGTTTTCTAACTTTTTTTTGACAATATATGTAGATGGTATGTTATGATTTGGCTTGATCGTTTCTGGCGTTATTTACCAACCCTTAGTCATGGACAAAATTCAATACCACTAAAAATATTTTGTAGAGATTCTTCCGACACCGTTTGATTGATTTGTTCGTTTTACTCTATTTATCACTAATCGCCACGGATCATTTCAGTCACCCAAAAAAATTATAAGATTGTTCAATTTTTATCATTAAAATTTTAATTATTACAAATATGTCATATTATTTAACATTTAGATTTTTATTTTGTTGATTTTATTTTTTTGGCATTATTCTACAATTTAACTTTCGATATTTAAAATTTTCTTATTAATAAAAATTAATTTCTTTAGAAACAAATGATGACACCCCATAAATATACTATCAAATTAAGACGTTTAATAAACTTATATATATAAAAGAGAAGTAATAATTATATATAGGTATAAAAATTAATGATAAAGATAATATAATATAATCACTAAAAATATAGTGTACATTTATAATATTAAAATAATTATTTTGACTTATTTTTAAATAAATAAAATCAAAATAATTAATTTCATGGCCAACCAATTAAAACAATTAATTACGCTAATTATTGTGATAATTAAAAGCCTAATTAATTAAGGAAAATGGTCAAAATAATAAAAATAAAATTATTTAAGATAAATGTTATACTCATTTATTTTAAAATAAATATAGAAAAAATTAAGGGGACAAAAATAAATAATTTAGAATGAATTTTGTATCCATTTCATTTAAACAATTATTTAATTAACCCTATATATATAAAAAAAAAATGAATTGGCAAAATATTTGTCATATTTATTTTAACAATTTCAAATAAATCCTTAAAGTTTATAGTAAAAATTAAAATATATAATCGCGTTTAGTCGAAACCCTAGAGAACGACTGCATCAGAAACTAGTCATAGTAATAGTAAGCCTAAATAGTTAAATTGGAATTTTGAGACGATGTTTAAAGTTTTATATTTAACACCTACATAATTTGGCACAAAGTTATTCATTTCTAATAAAGAAAAATAAATATAGGCACATTTTCTCAAGTAGAGTTCAAGGTGAACATTGTTAATTTTGTTTTAGTTTGATTTGTGCCTGTTAAGAATAAAAATATAGAATCTTTGGCTCATGAACTGGACATATCTAGCCTGTGTATCATTCTAAATTAGATATGATGATCACTTTTCAATGTGAAAATAAAAAATTGCAAAAATTAATCATATTCCTTTTAAATTAGTCGTCATCAACTAGATACAACATGTGGAAGCTAGGATAAACATTCGAGTTACAATTTACACTTATTATATATTCATCTTGATATCGATTTTAAAAATAAAAGCACTTAAAACTTAATGTGGTCCAAAACGTTAAGTCTTTGTCTAGTCATTTTTCTCTCTAGAAAAATGTTTTAGAGAATTTGTAAAGAAATTCTTTATTGGCCTTTCCGATGACATTTTTAGCATCGAAAGATGCCTTATTTTTCTTTCTACCACTCATATTTAAGTTGGTGTTATATTTTGATCGATGCGACATATTTTTTAACTGGATCAAAGTTTTTATCCTAGAATTTTGTTATCCGAATAATTCTCCCAAGCTTCACTGAATCGTTTATTGCTCATAACCTCCGATTGTGTTGGTAATATTTTTTCTCGAGTTTTTTCCGTCATTATTTTAGCAACAAAGGAGATGAAATTATCGAATTTGAAGTTATTTTTCATTTTTTTAATAAAGAGCCGTCATATAAGATCTTTGAGTTTGTGGACCTATTAAAGGTATTCTCCCATTATTTTTCTACGGTTTCTTACTTTTTTGCCATTTGATTGGTTTATTCAGCTTCTATTTTATCACTCAGTGCTACAATTCATTGGAGTCATCTAAAAAAAATATAATATTGTTTGATTTTTATCATTAAAATTTTAATTATTGCAAATATGTTATTCTATTTAGCATTTATATTTTTATTTTCTTAACATTATTTTGCAATTTAATTTTCGTTATGTAATTTTGTTTATTAATAAAATTTAATTTCTTTAAAAATATTATAACACCCCATAAATATACTATCAAATTAAGACATTTAATAATATTATAGATAAGAATGTAATAATTATATATAAATATAAAATTAATGATAAAAATAATATATATATATATATATATATATAAATATATATATAAATATATATAAAGATGATAGATAAAATTATTATATATAAATTAACGATAAAAAATATATATTTAGAAATGATAGAAATAAAAAATAATGTGACACAATATAATTTACTAAAAAAATAATAATTTATTTCTCTTCTCTCACACACTTTTAATCTTATTTCTTAATTTTAAGAAATAAGATGTTACCACATTATTAAATCTCTATTTTCTCCCCCAATTTCCTTCTAATTATTACCTCTATATATTTATGTATATAAAAAATATAGAATATATATAAATGATGAAAACAAATATCAAAATTTATATATAAATTAATTAGGAGAAAAAAGTTATTTTATCCTAAGGAGCTTAATCTATAAAAACTTAATATATATATAAATTAATTCTTACTAATAGTAAATAATTTAAATTAGAAAACATGTAATGTATTTCTATATTTTTAAATGCGATTTCATTATACATATTAATTGTTCTAAAAATTAATATAAATATTTATTTAGATTAATATATTATTATAAAATAAATAGAAAGATAGTAGTTAAGGTGTGAAATTTTAAAAGTTAATATAACATTAAATTTTGGTGTATATCATAATATATTATTTTATTTGTAATATTTTATATATTGATTAGTTAGTTAAAAAGTTGAACTCATATGGTTAAAATATCTCGCGTTCATCAAATTTGGTGTTAAATTTGAAATATAAATCTTATTAGTCTAGTTGGTTAAAGAGTTATATTTGTTTTTGTTAGGTTGCAAGTTTAAAACATACATATAACATTTTTAATTTTTTTTGGGGGGGAAAACGACTTAGCGTCATTTCATTAAAATTTCCCAAAAACGGGAAAAAAACCACGAGTTTAAGAGATCATTCTAGACAGGCCTAGAATGATTTTAAAGTCGTAACATTCTGAATAAAAGTTAAAAACGTAAATGAATTATTTGTTTACAATGCTTTCAATTCTAGTGAGTTTAAAAAATGGTAAATTCCAGTTCCTGCAGATATTCCAGTTCTGCTCCGTGCTTGGAATTCCTCTCCACGTCCCCGCGAGGGCGCTGCAATCCGATACAATATCTTTCCATAACTCGTCAATGCTCCTGCGGGTTCTGTCATATACCCTTGCATTCCGTTCTTGCCAAATGTTATACACCACTGCTCCAAAGCCGCACTTGAACACGCTTGTTGCAAATCTATTTCCCTTGGCTTTGAGTAGTGTCGCTTCTTTAATTTCATTCCATTCGCTCGGGAAACTGATCAGCTCCAGGCTTTTATAAAATCTGTCCCAAAGCTCCGAAGCAATACAACAGCTCCCGAATAGGAGATTTATGGTTTCTTCATTTCCTATGCATAGAAGATAGCTCGCATTCGGGATGCTCATATACTTACTGATACGATCACGTGTGCTGAGTTTTTCCCAGAAGGATGAGAGTTATGCAATGCGTTTACGGACTGGTTAACCCACAATCCGACCCAAGTATCCATTTACTTTCACATATATTATATTCAAATTAACCATAACTCTCAACCCGACAATCCGGACACTTTCAAAATTAAGCATCATTATATATATATATACGGCAACAAGAGGGGGTATCAACCCTAAGTTCTTGGGTTTGAGC
Source organism: Impatiens glandulifera (assembly GCF_907164915.1). Lineage (NCBI taxonomy): Eukaryota > Viridiplantae > Streptophyta > Magnoliopsida > Ericales > Balsaminaceae > Impatiens > Impatiens glandulifera. The sequence goes on from NC_061866.1 coordinate 30,826,466, forward strand.
CTGTCATGTGACAAATTCTACGATTGGTTAAATGATTAAGTGTGTTTACGGGCTATATACGTAATCTGTTGTCCTATTTATTTATATATATATATTACAAAAATATATGAAAAAATAATTGTATTAATTACATAAATTAACCATATATCTAATATATATATTTCTAACACATCTAAAACAAAAATTCAACAAACAATTTGTATATGCTTACCAATTTAATGAAACATCAACAAAAGTCTATCATGAAGAAAACTATTTTAAAGAAGATTTTATTGGTTAATATTATATTGTTGGGTATATATATCTCATTCCATATATATTTATTATTTATTTATAGGTTAATAATATCAAATATATTTATATATTTTTATACATATACATAATATATATTTATATATGCAGGTTTGATTATTCAATCATATGCATAAAATGAATCAGTTAAAAGAATAATCTGGGAACCTCAATGCTATGGTCAAGAGGATCGTATAAGACCTTGTCGTGGTCATTATTCAAAATGCATTAATGGAAGATGTTTTTGTTATAATAAAGAAAGTTTATCCATCTCAAGTGAATTGCCTTAATAATTTTGTCGTTTTACCTATGTTGTGAGGGTTCTCAACCACATGTTCCAATAATAAAGATTGTTTTTCAATTTGTGATTTCATCAAGTGTGTAAGTCGTAGTCGTGTAGGTTCAAGATGTAATAATATATAATATTCAAATTTGAAATACTTGTATGTTTTTGGAATTTGTTTATGATTTTGTTTTGGAATAAGAAGCCCAAAAAGTTTTTTGAAAATATAAAACTCATGGATAAGTTCTTAGTGTTTGGTAATCGTTTTATTTTGTGATTACCAACCCTTGGACAATGAAAAAACTTAATCCCACTAAGAATATTTTGTAGAGATTATTCCAACACCGTTTGATTAGTTGGTTCGACTTTCTTCACTACATCACTCATTGTTACAGATCTTTGGAGTCGTCTTTTAAAATTATAAGACTGTTCGATTTTCATCATTAGTATTTTTATTATTTTAAATATGTTATATTATTTAACATCTAGATTTTTTTTTAGTTGTTTTGATTTGTTTGACATTATTCTTTAATTTAATTTTTGATATTTAATTTTTTTTATTAATAAATTTAATTTCTTTAAAAAAAATGAAGACACGCAATTATTCTGTAATTTAATTTTTGATATTTAATTTCTTTTTTATTAATAAATTTAATTTCTTTAATAAAAAATGAAGACACACTATAAATATAATATCAACTTAAGGCGTTTAATAAATTTATATATAAAAAGATATGTTTTAATTATATATAAATATAAAAATTAATGATAAAGATATTATATATATAAAAGAGGATTGAAAAAATATTTACATTAAAATTAACGTTAAAAGACAATATATATATATATATATATATATATATATATATATATATTTGTAAACAAATATCTTATATAAATGATGAAAACAAATAAATAATTTATATTAAAATTAATTATGAGAAACTTTTATTTTATCCTATGGAACTTAATCTATACAAACTTTTATATATATATATATATATATTTAAATTCTTACTAATAGTAAATGTTTTGAATTAAACATTATTTATTTTATTTTTGTACTTTTTTATATGATTTCATTATACATATAAATTGTTCTAAAAATTAATATAATATTTATCTAGATTTATATATTTTTATAAAATAAATAGAGATATGGTATTTTTTAAGGTGTGAGATTTTAAAAGTAAATATAACATTAAATTTTGATGTATATCATCATAATATATTAATTAGATTACTAAAATACATGAAAAACAATTCTATTAATTACATAAATTAATCGTATCATAACAATAATGAACATAGATCTAGTATAAATGTCGCTAATACATCTAAATCAAAATATTCAACAAACAATTTGTATATGCTTACCAATTTAATGGCACATCATGAAAAGTCTATCATGAAGACTAAACAAAAACCCAAAGCACTTAGAGTGAGAAATTTTTTCTAGAGATTTTTTTCTCATATCGGGCACGATCGACACATCAACGCCGCCTGAGTTTCCGACGTCGGATTGATCTCAAATTTCTCCAACAGGTGCGTCTCTTTCCCCCTACAATATTACCGAAGGAATTTCAAGTTGGCTGAGGAATCGCGATTATAGTTTCTGTATCGGATATTTGGGTTGCTGTCGGCACAATCGGCACGATCAGCACGAACGACACAAACGACACAGATTCTCGCCGCGACCGCGCTTCTATATCGGTAGTTGTCCGCCATCCTCCAGCACCTTAGATCGGTTGTCGTGCGCCCTCTGGAACGTGTTCTGTTGTGCAAGGAACAGTCGCGGTCATCTTCTCCTACCGTCGATCAGAGTATTTCGTCAAAACCCCCTTTTGCAGAGACCTAGCGTCGAATCGGCGTCGGTCGCCCTCCTCACCTCACTTTTCGTTTACAAGTTAGTTCAGACCTCGGTCGGGACATCAAACTACACTGCGAGGCACGGGAAGGTCTTCATTGAACTTCTTTCTTGTCGTTTGAATCAAGTGTTCGGTTTGGAGGAAGCTTTCATAGCTACAGACCGTTCCAAAATTGCTTAAACCCTTTCTTATTTGAGCAATTATCTTCAAGCCCCTGTTCCGGTGTGATTGGTTTCAAATCGTGCTGTTTGCGCCCACCCACCCTTTGCTGCAGAATTCCAACCTCTGTGGCTCCTTTGAAGATTAGGCAGTTTGCGCTTGATCTTTCTAATAACTGGTACGCGCCCATCCAGTGTTGTTACTCGAGCAAGGGGCGTCCTTCAAGTCCTCTCTCATGATCCTAAGAAGGTGATGAAGGGGCCCTCGACAAGCAACGAGGCTAGGTCTGATAGACGAACTCGCAGGTCTATTAACAATCCCAGGAAGCAGAATCCAAAAATCATGGATGAAGTTCTAAAAAATGGATCAGATGAAAAGTCAGACAACCAGACTATGGACTAGGCTAGAAAAGGTTGGACATAAGACACTAAATGCGCCCAAGATTCTAAAACTAAGGCTAAAATTGCAGGATCTTCTAAACAACCTACACATCTAGTTGAAACTGTTGAATGACATAGTCTAACAGAATCTGGAAATACTGAAGAAATTGGATCTGAGTTGGAGCTGGTCATGGAATTAAATACAGCTAAATCAGAAAAGCCTAATAAAATAGATCTAAAGAATGATGAACTGAACTTGATTGGTATAGTCAATGGTGAAAGTTTGGCTGGGAATTATATTGATTCGTTGGTTGATGGCACCATGAATGATAATCTGTTTGAAAATCTGGGTCTGGGTATGGATCACATGGAAGCTACAAATAAGTTGAGTCAGAATATAAGTCAGGGTATAAGAGGTGAAAAATGTATGAAACTAGAAGAATTAGTCAACGGTTTTCGCTTGACTGGGTCTGATAAGGGTTAGCCAATAGTTTTCGCTTGGCTGAGTTTGAAAAAGATAATTTTGTTGATCACATAAACCCTGGTGCTACTTACATTTCTGGTCATACAATTGCTGCCTTTGCCGGTCCTAATCGACAGGATGATAACTCTACAATCAAAGCTATGAGCCACCAGTCGAATCAAAAGAACAAAAGCATGAATGTTGATTTGGAATTAGACGATAGCACCGATAATGATGAGACAATAATATGTGACCTTGAATATCATAAGTCCATGAAGAAGATGTCAGCAACAAAGATCAAACCAAAAGCAAAGGGGCATAATTCTTCCAAAACAAGTGCTGAAATTGAAAGGATCACAATCAATGATCACAGATTTTACTTTCTATCCTTCAGGAATAGAAGCGAGATAAAGTCGATCATAGAGAGCGAATATACCTTTATTAGAGGAAAAATATTCAAGTTGTACAAGTGGAGCGAGGAACTTAATACTAATCATAGACCACCTGAACTTGAACAAATCTGGGTGAATCTCAAGAATGTTTCACCACACTTGTGCAACCCAATGGGCCTGGCCTATATTTCAAGCATTATAGGCAAACCACATATGTTTGACCCAGCGATGGAAGGCTACGAGCGTGCATCTGTGGCCAGAGTTAGTGTCGAAATCCATCCAAGTAGCTCTCTTCCAATTAAGCTTGAACTTAAAGATAGACTAAGAAATTTATTTGACATTGGAGTACAATACGAATGGAAACCAAATCGATGTATATGGTGTAAAAATTTCACACACGCTACGAATAAATATCCTGTCAATAATAATCTAAAATCGAAGGCCAATAACAACCAGGAAGCGGTAGCAATGACTTTAACCAGGCTCAAGTTGAAAGAAATGTGAACAGGTCTGAACTTAACAGCAATAAACACACTGATAATGATAGGATGGGCAACCAAAAGCAAGAACAAATAAGGGTAAGGAAGAAGATAATAAAAAGAATGAAGTGGGTAAGGGTACAAGCTGGCCCTACTAACGCTGATCCTATCGGTCATCTTCAGGGCACCGATCAAAGGGATTCTGTTTTCTCAAGAATATGTCTTGTTCAAAACGTCGGTCTTGGTCAGGGTATCGGTCCTGATGAAGCTGAATATAGCCACACTAGTTCTAGAGCTTTTCATAATGCTACCGTACCTAGCTATATTGACCATGTTAAGCCTGGTCATGGAATTACTGATCCGGATACTATTCAAGCTACCAGATTTGCTACTACCGATCCTGATGAAAAATGTCCAGGTTCAAAAGTTTCTGGAATTCAAAGATCTATGGGACAGGGAATACTTGGCCCATATGAAACAAACAAAATTGGGTCTGATAGCACTTCAATAGGTCATGAGTCCACTCTTCACAATTCTAGGAATGCAAGCAGGAACCAAAAAAGCAATGTCATCAGAATTTGAAATGACCCGATCCATGAGCTCAAAGCCATCTTTCGAGATAATGAACAAGAGAATCCTGGACAAAAAACATTGAAAAACTAACAAGTAATAAAGAAACTCTTGAGAATGAACTGGAAAATCTTGGGTTTGTGAAATTAAAAGATCAAGTGAAGAAGAAGATAATTTGGTCTTGAATAAGGCAATGAGCCTTCGTTCTGAAATAAGGCGAATTAAAATCGATAACAAACATGAATCCAGTAGTGAAGAGGTTCAAAGTCAGAAAAAATCTACTAAAAAAGAACAAGCTGAAAAGCGAAGACAGAGCAGAAAGATCCTCGATCTAGAAGCCACCGACTCTATAACGGGAGAAGATGAGATCTATGTGAAGCAACCCCCACTCAATGTGAATAATATACCATGTAATCAAGCTGTAGACATTGAGGATAACGAGACAAGTGATGCTTACGATTTCTCTGATGAAAAGGTCTAGGACAGTCTAGAAAGTTAGGAACCCAACACTTATATCCATTCATGAATATAGTGACATGGAACATGAGGGGACTCAATGACCCTTTGAAATGCAAAGAAATTAGGAGGATCATTGAGAACTAGAAGATCACTATTATGGGTATTCTTGAGACAAAAGTAAAAAGCCGGAACGTTGAGAAGGTTAACAAGCTTTGTATTGACAGCAGTTGGGAAATCATCCACAACTCAAATGACAAAACGGACAGAATATGGGTTATCTGGGATAACAAAGTTGCTGAGGTCAGAGCTCTCTTTTTGAATGATCAAGAAATCCTGGTGGAGGTCAAAGAAAGAATAACAGAAATCATGTTTAATCTTGCTATTGTCTATGCTAGAAACTCAAGCACTAACAGAAGACTCCTTTGGAATTGTCTTAGAAACTGGATTGGTAGTGATAAATCTTGGGCTGTCCTTGGTGATTACAACATAACCAGAAACGAATCTGATCGTAGTCCAGAATCTGAAATAACTCGGGATATGATTGACTTTAATGACTGCATTAGAGATATAGGTTTTATCGAGCCTACCGATTCTGGGAATTTCTTTACTTGGTCTTCTACGAGAGGGAATGAGCAAATTAGAAGAAGTAGAATTGACAGATGTCTGGTAAATGAGAACTAGATTAACCAATTTCCGAGAAGTCAACTTCACGTTCTGAATCCGGGTATATCTGATCACTACCCGATTAAATTGTTCTGGGAAAATGAAGAAATGTTCAAAAGGCTCTTTAAAATTTTCAATTTCTGGATGGAAAACGACAAATTCAAGTGTATTCTCGAAAGCGTATGGTTTACAGATTTTAGGGGATCCAATATGTACAGGGTTTCTGAGAAGCTTAAGCTCCTAAAGAATCATCTCCAAAGCTTTGACAAGAAGAAGTTCAGCAATATCTCTAATAGAGTTCTGGCTTCTAGAGAAGAACTGGAAAAAGTTCAAAAAAAGTTATGAAGGGATGATAATGATGAACAACTCAATGAAACAAAAAGGGATGTGCTTGAAAACTTCAGGAAGCTAAGCCTGCTTGAAGAGAATTTTTTAGACAAAAATCAAGACAACTAATTCTCGTTGAGTGAAAAAAACATAGCTTTCTTCTATAGAAAATGCAAGGCTAGAAACATGAGAAACAATGTATACAGGTTGAAGAATGATTATGGTGAATATGTTCAGGGTCAAAAGGGTGTACAAGATTTGAATATCGATTTCTATAAACAGCGTATGGGGACAAGAAAGCAGCATCAAAGTCACATGAATACCTTGTATCATATTATTGATAGGACAATTTCTACAAAAGATAGTCACGAGTTGATAAGGGTGGTCACGAGGGTTGAGGTTAAACAAGCTCTGTTTAGTATTGATTGGAATAAAAGCCCGGGTCCTGATGGGTTTAATGCAAAGTTCTTCAAAAACAATTGGTCGGTTATGGGGAAAGACGTTACTGATGGGGTTATAGAGTTTTTCAAGAACAGGAAGATGTTAAAGAAATGGAATACAAAGGTCCTAACCTTGATCCCCAAACCAACGGTACCCGAGAAAGTACAAGATTTCAGACCAATTTCCTGCTGCAATGTGATTTATAAAATAATTTCAAAAATCATTTCTAATCGATTTAAAAATGTCATAGGAAAAATTATAAACCTTAACCAATCTGCATTCATCCCCGATAGGACAATATCTCATAATATTCTTCTCATGCAGAGCCTTTTAAAAGGCTACGGGAAAAAAAAATATCCCCGATAGTGACTTTCAAAATAGATATCAAGAAAGCTTTCGACTCTGTTAGATGGGAAGCCATTCGGGACTTTCTAGTTGTATCTGCTTTTCCTATGATTTTTATTGATTGGATTATGTAGTGCGTTTTATCATCCTGCTTTGTTGTTAGCGTCAATGGAGTCCACAGAGGCTATTTCAAGGGTGAAAACGGGGTAAGGCAAGGGGACCCCCTCTCTTCTTAACTTTTCATAGCTATCATGGCGATCTTTGAGAGCATCTTCGCGATGTTCTGAAAGAATCGTCCATACATCTTTCACCCATTCTGTGAGGCAGAGGAGGTAACTCATTTATGCTTTGCTAACGATTTGTTCATTCTAGCGCATGCAGACATTGATTCCATTAAAACTATTAGGGCTGCACTAACGTTCTTTTCTGAGGTTATAGGTTTAACTATTAATGAAGCTAAAGTGTGGCATTTTATGGAGGCGTGAAGGACGAAACAAAGCAGGACATCTTCAACATCATGGGTATCAAGGAAGGCAGTTTTCTCGTAACGTACTTAGGAATTCTGTTAACCACGAAACAGATCGAGATCTCACACTGCAAGCCACTGATTGAAAATGTAAAAAACACGATATATGGCTGGGCAGCGAAAAAACTTTTTTATGTAGGGAGAATCGAAATTATCAAAACCGTGGTCATGGGCATAGTTGGCTACTGGACGAAACAGGTGGTTAATCCAAAGAAGGTAATGAAGGAGCTCGACACGCTAATGATGAACTTTATCCAGGGCAGTAGCGGAAGAGGAGGAAAAAAGTTAAATGGACCGCTCTCTGTAAACCGAAGGACGAGGGAGGCATCGGCTTGAAGAAATGTATCGAGTAGAACAAGGCTCTCACCTTCAAGCATCTATGGCTTTGGAGCGCAATCAGGAGTCACTATGGATCAAATGGGTGCATACGAGGTTTATGATATACGAAACTAGCATCTGGACCTGCAAAATTCATGAAGGTATGAGCTGGTCTCTGAAAAAGATTCTTAAACTAAGAAGCGATATTGCAAATATTTATGACATCCGGCTAGGGGACGGAAAAGACACTTTATTCTGGCACGACCCCTGGTTCGAAAACTAGCCTATCATCCACAATGAGGAGTTTCAAAATACTCGCATCAGAAGGGACTGCAAAGAAGCAAAAATCAGAGACATTAAAGAAGGGAATTTGAACTCACTGCTCAGAAGAAATCCAGAAGGACAGAGGATACTTGATCATATAAGGAACATACAACTACACGACAGACCGGATATTTGTAAATATAAATGATGAAAAAAAAATAAAAATTTATATTAAAATTAATTATGAAAAACTTTTATTCAATCCGATGGAAGCTTAATCTATACAAACTCAATATATATATATATATATATTTAAATTCTTACAAATATTAAATATTTTGAATTAAACACTATATATTTTGTTTTTTTATTTTTTATATGATTTCATTATATTAAAAATTGTCCTTAATATAATATTTATCTAGATTTATTTATTTTTATAAAATAAATAGAGAGATGGTATTTAAGGTGTGAGATTTTAAAAGTTAATATAAAATTAAATTTTGATGTATATCATCATAATATATTAATTAGATTACTAAAGTACATAAAAAAATAATTGTATTAATTACATAAATTAACCATATCATAACAATAATTAACATATATCTAGTATAAATATTGCTAACACATCTAAAAAAAAATATTCAACAAACAATTTGTATATGCTTACTACCAATTTAATGGCACTTCATCAAAAGTCTATCATGAAGTTAAAGATGATTTTATTGTTTAATATTATATTGTTGGGTATGTATATATCTTATTACATATATATTTGTTATTTATTTATTTATAAGTTGATAATATCAAATATATTTATATTTTTATACATATACATAATATATATTTATATATGCAGGTTTGATTACTCCATCATATGCATCAACTGAATCAGTTAAAAGAATTAATTTGGAACCTCAATGCTATGGTCAGGAGGATTGTATAAGACATTGTCGGGGTCATTATTCAAAATGCATTAATGGAAGATGTTTTTGTTATAATAAAAAAAGTTTATCTATCGCAAATAAATTGCCCAAAAAATTTTTATTTACCTGTGCTGCGAGGGTTCTCAACCACATTTCCCAATAATAATGATTGTCTTTCAGTTTGTTATTTCATCAAGTGTGCAAGTCGTAGTCCTGTATGTTCAAGTTGTAATAATATATAATATTCAAATTTGAAATACTTTATGTTTTTATTATTTGATTATGATTTTGTTTTGTGATAAGAAGCCCGAAAAGTTTATTGAAAATATAAAACTCATGGGTAAGTTCTTAGTGTTTGGTAATCGTTTTATTGTGTGATAGTAAGCTTAAATAGTTAAATTGGAATTTTGAGACGGGTTTTAAAGTTATATATTTGACCCCTACATAATTTGTTATTAAGTTATTTATTTCTAGTAAACAAAATGTAGTGACATTTTTCTCAAGAAGAGTACAAAGTTAACATTGTTAATTGTGTTTTAGTTTGTTTTGTGGTTGTTAAGAATAAAAATACAGAATCTTTTGCTCATGAACTGAACATCTCTAGGCTATGTATCATTATAAACATAGATATGATGGACACATTTTAATGTAAAAATAACAAATTATAGAAAAGTAATCATATTACTTTTGAATTAGAAGTCATCAACTAAATACAATATGTGGAAGCTAGAAAAAAAAAATCAGTTACAATTTACACTTATTATATAATTTATCTCTATATCGATTTTAATAGTAAAGAAGCTTAAAACATAATGTGGTTCAAAATATTCAATCTTTGCCCAAATATTTTCTCTCTCTAGGAAAAGGTTTTAGATAAGTTGAGAAGAAATTCTTTAATGGTCCTTCCGGGGACTGTTTTAAGCATCAGAGGCCATATTTTTCTTTCCACCACTCATATTTAAATTGGTATTATAATTTATTCGATGCAATATCTTTTTTATTTCGATCAAAGTTTTATAGAATAATTTTATAATCGAATAATTCTACCAAACACCGGTGAATTGTTTGATGTCCATATCTTTCGATTGTGTTGGCTGTACTTTCTCGAGTTTGTTTCTGTCCCATTTTTATCCACGAAGTATATGAAGTTACCAAATTGGGAGTTGTTTTTCATATTTCTAATAAAGAGTCACCGAATAAGATATTTTAGTCGTAGACCCTTTTAAAGTATCATTCCTTTATTTCTATGAGTCTCTCACTATTTTTTCTATATATGTTGGTGAATAGTTATCAATTGGCTAGACATTTCCCGAGATTGATTACCATCCCTCGGTCAATGAAAAAACTCAGTGCCACTAAGAATATTTTGTAGAAATTCTTCCAAAACCGTTTGTTCGACTTGTTTTACTACATCACTATTTGTTACGGATCTTTGGAGTCGCCTTTAATAATTATAAGCCTGTTCGATCTTCATCATTAGTATTACTATTATTTTATATATGTCATATTATTTAACATCTAGATTTTTATTTAGTTACTTTGATTGTTTTGGCATTATTCTTTAATTTAGTTTTTGATATTTATTTTTTTTATTAATAAATTTAATTTCTTTTTAAAAAAATGTAGACACGCTATAAATATAATATCAACTTAAGACGTTTAATAAATTTATATAAAAAAATAGATGTAATAATTATATATAAATATAAAAATTAATGATAAATATATTATATATATAAAAAATAATTGAAAAGATATTTACATAAAATTTAACCTTTTTAAGACAATATATATATATATATATATTTGTAAATATATCTTATATAAATGATGAAAACAAATATCAAAATTTATATCAAAATTAATTATGAGAAACTTTTATTCTATCCTATTGTGCTTAATTAATCTATACAAACTCAATATAAATATAAATATATATATATATATATATTTAAATTCTTACAAATAGTAAATATTTTGAATTAAGCAATATATATTTTGTTTTTGTACTTTTTTATATGATTTCATTATACATAAAAATTGTCATAAAAATTAATATAATATTTATCTTGATTTATATATTTTCATAAAATAAATAGAGAGATGGTATTTAAGGTGTGAGATTTTATAAGTTAATATAACATTAAATTTTGATGTATATCATCATAATATATTAATTAGATTACTAAAATACATGAAAAAATAATTGTATTAATTACATAAATTAACCATATCATAACAATAATTAACATAGATCTAGTATAAATATTGCTAACACATCTAAAACAAAATATTCAACAAACAATTTGTAAATGCTTACCAATTTAATGGCACTTCATCAAAAGTCTATCGTGAAGAAAACTATTTTAAAGATGATTTTATTGTTTAATATTATATTGTTGGGTATATATATCTTATTACATATATATTTGTTATTTATTTATTAATAAGTTGATAATATCAAATATATTTATATTTTTATAAATATACATAATATATATTTATATATGCAGGTTTGATTACTCAATCATATGCATCAAATGTATCAGTTAAAAGAATAATCTGGGAACCTCAATGCTATGGTCAGGAGGATTGTATAAGACCTTGTCGTGGTCATTATTCAAAATGCATTAATGGAAGATGTTTTTGTTATAATAAACAAAGTTTATCCATTGCAAATGAATTGCCCTAATAATTTTGTCGTTTTACCTGTCCTGTGAGGTTTCTCAACTACATGTTCCAATAATAATGAAAGACATTATTTCATCAAGTGTGTAAGTCGTAGTCGTGTATGTTCAAGTTGTAATAATATATAATATTCAAATTTGAAATACTTGTATGTTTTTGGTATTTGGTTATGAGTTTGTTTTGTGATAAGAAGCCCAAAAAGTTTATTGAAAATATAAAACTCATTGGTATGTTCTTGGTGTTTGGTAATCGTTTTATTGTGTGATAGTAAGACTAAATAGTTAAATTGGAATTTTGAGACAGTTTTTAAATTTATATATTTGACCCCACATAATTTGTTATTAAGTTATTTATTTCTCATAAACAAAATGTAGTGACATTTTTCTCACGTAGAGTACAAAGTTAACGTTCATAATTGTGTTGTAGTTTAATTTGTGATTGTTAAGAATAAAAATATAGAATCTTTTGCTCATGAACTGAACATCTCTAGGCTATGTATCATTCTAAACTTAGACATGATGGCCACTTTTTAATGTAAAAATAACAAATGGTAAAAAAGTAATCATATTCCTTTTGAATTAGAAATCATCAACTAAATATAATAGGTGGAAGCTAGAAAAAACATTCAGAGTTACAATTTACACTTGTTATATAATTCATCTCGATTTTAAAAGTAAAGGCACTTGAAACATAATTTGGTTCAAAATATAAAGTCTTTGCCCAAACATTTTCTCTATCTAATAAAAGGTTTTAGATAAGTTGGTGTTATATTTTGTTAGATGCGACATCTTTTTTATCCATATCAAAGTTTGAATTGTTTGATGTGCATATCCTTCAATTGTGTTGGAGATGTTTTTTCGCGTTTGTTTTTGTCCCATTTTAGCAGCAAATGATATGAAGTTACCAAATTTGGAGTTGTTTTTCATATTTCCAATAAAGAGTTACCGAATAAGATCTTTCGGTCGGAGACCCTTTTAAAGGTATCCTCCCTTTATTTATCACTACAAACAAATTATCATTTAGCAACAATGATTTTATAACTCCATTTAGAATGTTAGTTATTTAAATATAACGAAACAAGAATGACAAAAAAAAATATGGTCAACACAATTTTTTCAAATTCTTTAAGAAGTAAAACAAAAATAAAAACACATAATCAATGAAGGAAATTAACTAGTATAAATATTTTTTTTATAATAACGATAAGTTCTCCAATCAATTTTACAAGCTTACGAGAGTGAATCTTATATAACCTCTGAAAATACACTAATTGTTTCCAACAAGATTCAATATCATAAAATATTTTCATTTTCCATTTTTATTATTATTTAAAATAAAAATAAAAATAGATATGTAAGCACAATTGTCGTGTTTTAGATATTTCTTGAAAGAAAAATGATATTATTAGAAAAATGTTAGTGAACAATTCATCTTTAGAATGGAGACAATATGCTGAATTTAAAAAAAAAAAAAACAGAAAATATTCTTTTTGTAACTAGGATTAGTTAACTCAATAAAAAAAAATATTGTTAAATTTATATAATAAAACAAAAGTTATAAAATTTAGTGTTAGGTCCACAAGTGCCTAGTAAACATAGACATTGAGAACTAGTAAGATTAAACAAAATGGATTCTTTGTGAAATTTGTTCAAGTAGAAATTATAAACTTTAAATTGTAATTTTTAATAATTATGATATACAAATAATTGAAATTTTGAGATGAAAAGTCACTACATGATGAGATGATGGTAACTTCAACAGTCACAAATAATTTGATTCACAACAAGTCACTAAATATTTGTTTTTATTTTATTTTATTTTCAATAGAAATAATTTTAATTTTATTTTGTTAGAAAATTTAAAATAAAGTTAATTTATTAGGGTATCTAATGTGTCAAGATTCTAACATAAAGAGATAAAAAAATCTCAAGATTTCAATAAAAAAAATATTTTAATTTATAGGATGATCATTAATTAGTACTATAATCCATACACGAAAATAAATATGGATTACAAATTTTATGTATTTGTTAATTTATGAATCTTGTAAATAAATTGTTTCTTAATATAACTTGATTTTTAATTATAAGAACATATTATATGTATCATTGAGAGGCTATATATTTCTAATTTTGATACAAATAAAAAAAACCTTGATTTGGAAATAAATGTATTCAGCACCATATAAACAAAGTAAACTATCTCAAAAAAAAAAAAAAGTAAATAGTGTAGATTTATTACCTTTTATATTTCAATTTATATGTTCAGCTTTATTTAAAAAATATCTACAATATTGAGATTATAATTAATTTTAATAAGTAAAGATATGTATTCAACGCTTTTTAAAAAATTAAACTATCCAAAAAAAATAAATAGTGAAGATTTATTACCATTTATACTTTAATTTATATGTTCAGTTTTATTTAAAAATTCTACATTCAGATTATTTTCCAAAAATGTTATTTAGTGACAAGGTAAGATTACTAATATCATCACTAATTAAATTTAAATTAATTATTGTCCAATATTTACATCATCTTGGACAGATTTTGTAAAATGATCTTTGTGCTATTTCATTATTCATTTACAAAAAAAAATAGTAACTAATGCTTTTCAATTTTATACTTATTAGATTTTCGTTGACAATATATACAATATTAGAAAAACAAAATACTGTTTATATCTTGGTATTCATTAATACCCAAAAATACATATCTTTAATTTGAAATTAATATTAGCTCTTTTATCACTAAAAAACATAAATTAAATAAAATTTGTGGGTTAAGTTTTGTTAGGTTTAAAAATTCTGAGTTGTCCTAACTATGGGTCCTCAGTTTATGGGCAAGTTAAAGTTATGCTTTTCATTCAATTTTCTCCTTAATATTTATTAAATTAATTAAATAATTAAAAAAGTTAATAATTTATTTTAGATAATTAATTTATATATTTATATTTTTAAAATAACATTTTTTTAATATAAAATATTTTATATCTTAATTATTTATTTATTAAATACAAATTATAAACTTAAATATTTAATTAATAATAATTAAGTAGATGGACTAAATTTATATCTCAATAGTATATATAATTATATTTAATAAAACATTTATATTAAATTAGAATCTAAGACATAAAATAGGGTAACTAATAAAAAAATTATTTAACTTATTAACCTAGCTCTATTGAAAATGGAAATTTTTAATGAACAGAAGTTGATGTTTCTATGCCATTCATGTGGGATCATGTCAATTAAAAAATGTTAAACATAATAGTTAAAATTTAATTAAAAATGTTGAATAATTAATTAATTGTGTAATTATATAACGATTAAAAATATAAAGTAATGATAATAAAATTCATTAACAAAATTACATATATTTTCAAAAGTCCATAGAATTAACTATTCTTCTCTCCAGAATTTAAAAACTTAATGATTATTAGAATAATGTGTTTCTATATTTTTCTATTTCATATTTTAAGATTTTTTATTTTTACATTTCATAGTTTTGTTCTTGCGATTGAATTTTATCATAATTTAAAATTAAATTATTCAATAACAAAAATAAAATCTAAATAACAAAAACAAATGAATTAGAATAATTATTTTAATTAAAAATATTTTTTATGATACATTCTTAGACTACCAAATAAACATAAAATTTTATACTTAATACAATTTATATTTTATTATATTATAAACTAATTTCAACGTTAATAATAATAATAATAATAATAATATATCAATTAAAATAGAAAATTATAAAATTAATACAATTTATATTTTCTTACGTTCTAAACTAATTTCAAGCACAATACTTTTATGTTTTATTTTTATTTTTTTGAGTCGATACCTAATTTATTTTTCGAAAACTATGAAAGAATCGTTCTTTTAATTTTGCTTTGTTTTTTCTTTTCAAGCATTACCTTTTGGTTATAGGAAGGGTATTGACACTATCGTTAGTGAAGTGGGATATCTCTGAAAAAGAGGTTGATTTTATATTCTAACTTAGACTAAAGAAGTGATTCTTTGTTTTTTTTAAGAATAATTTTTTAAACCATTTTTAACCTCAAAAAAATCAATTTTTATTTTTAACCTTTTTTTAAAAAGTTTTCCATTTTTACCCTTACTAACCTTTTTTTTCTTTTTATTTTTCTCCTTCTTCTTCCTCCTTTTCCTTTTCCTTTTCCTTTTCCCCCATTTCTCCTTCCCGTTTTCTCTTTTCTCCCCCTCTCTTCCCCGGTGACTCCCTAGGCGACATTACTTCAGCCACAACCACAACCGCCGCTCCCCTCTCTTCCCCGGCGACCTTGCTCTAGCTCCGTCGAGCCCAAAGGAAATCGATCCTCCTTCTTACACATCGATTGTAAGATTCTTTCGACCTTGCTGTTCAATATGTATATGCATTCTTTCGCTCTTCTTTTTTCAATCGAAATGAATAGGTTACAAATACATTTTAGCTATATAGTGGGTTTACTTGCATTATGTCTGTTTATGAGTATTATGTCTGTTTATGGATCTTGAGCGTGGATCGTGGGGATTGGGCGTGGATCGTGGGGCTTGGGCGTGGGGGGTTGAGCGTGGGGTTTGGGCGTGGGGCGTGGTGGGTTGAGTGGGGAGTTGGGATTGGGCGTGGATTTTAGGGATTGAGCGTGGGTCGTGGGGGGTTGAGCGTGTGGCGTGAGGGTTGAGCGTGGGGCGTGGGGTTTGTGTGTGGGCGTGGGGCGTGGTGAGTTGAGTGGGGCATTGGGATTGGGCGTGGGGCTTAGGCGTGGGCGTGAGGGTTTAGCCTTTAACATCATCTGTAGACTGTCTCATTTGAATCTTATGTGGGTTGCGCAGGTATCTATTTTTGTGTTCTTATTCTCACAATGTTGCTCCAAAAGGGAAATTTATTGCATTTGTTCAACAGAAGCTGAACAGAAGCTGAGACTGACAATCCTGCTGTTGAACTAAAGGCTGGAATTGATCTGTTGGGCCCTGTTGATGAAAAGTTTATTGACACCTATGATAGATATGAACGATGTTTATTGACACCTATGATAGATATGAATCAGTGAACGAACCTTCTCTGGACAATTGTTTTATATCCCTGGTTAGTTTTTCTTTCATTTTAAATGTCCATTGGTCATTTTTGGATTAAGTTCTAGTTAGCTATTAATACACCAATTTTTATTCACAGAGTTATGATGCTACAACTCACTTTGAGTCCACTATTATGGATGTGCTGAACATGTATACAGCAATAACTGGAAAGGTGTGTTATTTTTCTCTCTTTATTTGGAGTCGGTCTTAGTTGGCATGTTTCCAGAACTATCATTGTTTACGGAAGTTAAAATGTATAGTTAGTTTGGTAGTTCTAAGAAGCTTATTTGATCCTGGATTATTCTGAAAAAATCATATCTTTGGGCCTTGTTTGATGAAGGGTTATTTGAATTTAATCCAAACATCCCATTATCAATCACTTCATTAATCACATTATGAACTAAACTACTAAAAGATCCTTAAATTTAACTTTTTATAAAATTTTAAAGCATTAAACACTAAGTACTCATGTAACCCAAATATCCTAGAAATGAGATTATTTAGGTTATTTTACCATTTTACCCTTACCCTAAATATATAATGATTGATGGGATGATGGATAATCCCAAAGAGCCCATCATCAAACAAACTTTAATGATATTTTTTAATGGAGAAAAAAAAAGCTTCAATAAATTAGACTTGTTTCATCATAATAATAATATGGATTTAGAATCTAAAAAGGCATGGAAAGAACTTGCGAGTCAAATCCATTTGATAAGTATGCGTGTATAATTCAATAATTATATTCTCAAGAAACTGAAAAAAAAATTGGACTTTCAGTCAAGTATTATGGTCTCACAAGAAACTGCCAAATCAATTGGGTTTTGGTCATCCCATATTGAGATGCATGAAAACTGCACATGTCAAGTGTGTTTTTTTTTCCTTTTCTGAATTCAAATAATACAAGTAATATGATTCTTGGTTAAGTTTAATTTCTTAAAATAGTGTAGTTAGTTAGCAAAGAATGCAGGTTATACTAAAACTCTGCTTCTGGTTTGGTTCATTGTAGGTCTTAGATCTTAGTGTGGATCTAAGTGCAGCCAGTGCTGCAAGAGAATGAATGAGCAAGCACATTCTTATCCAGTTTTCAATTTCACTTTCATTTGTATTCTCTACTTTTTTTTTTAAAAAAAATTGCTTAGAATTCGTATTTGTGGATCTATCTATTCCGATAAATTAAAGCACAAGACTCTCTATTTAAAAGAGTTCAAATATTAGTCGGAGTGGAATTTCCAACAAATTATTATCATCACAAAAATAGATTATGGATCACCAAGAGAGCTTGAAATAATATATACTGCAATTTTGACTGGACAATCAATGAACAAAATGAGAAAAAAAAATACACTCCCTACTTAAAACACAAAACTTTCAACTTGTAGCATCTGCATCTTCTTCAACATTAGGTTTCATACTGTGATTCAACCTTGAGTTTCAACCTTGTAGCTTTGGCAGATTTAATCTTGAGTGCTTTGATTCTCTCAACTCTAGCCCGTTTCAAGATTATAAGTTGAGAAATCTCTATGATTAGCTTCTGATCAGCAGCATCAAGTGACAAAGGTTTTGAAGATCGAGGAGGCCTTAGAGGTTTTTTAGACGATTTTTTCTCCTTAACTACTTTAGTTCTTGTCTCAAACAATTTCACATCATCCAAAACATGAACGTTGCTAATGTTGTTCATAGTTGTTTCAGTGGATCCATTAGTTCTTACCAAAGACCTGCAGGAAGTCTTGGAATCAACAGCCCTTTGTTCTTCTTCATCTTCTTCCTCACTAATACACCCACCAACACCAGTCTCAATATCTGCAGTTTTAGATAAGGAATCCATTACAGCATAACAACTCTGTTTTACTAGGGATGTCACATGGTTTGTTAAAAATTTCCAATAAAAAATTAAATTTTTTTGCGGTGAAGGTGGATCGAACACCTGACCTTCAGATCTTCAGTCTGACGCTCTCCCAACTGAGCTATCCCCGCTTATTAATAAAATTATTATATTCGTTTTACATATTGCGTGGTACACAATTGAACTGCAATTAAATTCACGCCCCACCCAAGCCCAAGCCCAAGCCCAAGCCCACGCCCTGCCACGCCCGCCCCACGCCCCATTCACAAACCATTCAGATTAAACTACATTTCTCGGATCAAACAAACCAAAACAATAGAACTAACTAAGCATTTCAATCATAAACCCTAACTAAAGCCTAAATCCTAAACTAAAACCCTAAATCCATAAAACTTCATACTCCATATGAAAAAGAATGAGAAGGAGGAGGAGAAAAAGGAGGAGAAGGAGAAGGAGAAGGAGAAGGAGAAGGAGAAGGAGAAGGAGAAGGAGAAGGAGAAGGAGAAGGAGAAGGAGAAGGAGAAGGAGAAGGGAAAATATTTATTAAAAAAAGTTTTTAAAAAAATTGATATTTTTGAGGTTAAATATAAAAATGACCGTCTTTTAAGGATCATTTGATCAAATTTTAAGGAAATTTTTTATAAAAAAAGTTAAAAAAAATTGATATTTTTGAGGTTAAATATAAAAATGACCCTCTTTTAAGGGTCATTTGATTTTCCCTTCTATCACCTATGCCAAATTATGTAATTGGTTGTGACTTTTGCAAAAAAAAATAAATTAATGAAACATGTTTTATCTTTTAAAAAAAATTATTACATGAAAAACATAACTATTTATTTAGTTGTGATCAAATTATTTTACAAGCTTAAAGAGCAACTAATAATCCACTACACAAATTTGTAATTATTTTGAAAATAAATTGAATTGAATTTTGATTAGTTGTTTTCTTTGTTTTACCGATAATTAAAAACTGAATTCAATTAATAGAAATTCACCACTAACATGAATTATTATCACCTAATAAAGTGCCTTGATTTATGTGTATTAACATTGGAACAAAAGTCTGACTCAACTTTTCATTTCATTTGATTTGATTTGATTTCGGCCATTATTGGCCGAGGGTTTCAATTAAGCCCAAATTAACTATAGAGCTCAATTAAATATTGATTGGTTACAGTAAATTACTCAAGGACAAGGACAAGTACGCCAACTTCGAATTCCAAAAAATAAAATTAAAAAAATATATGTTCATATTTTTATATTTTTATTCACATTATTAATTTATGAATATTTAGGTGATCATATGGATATATATTTGCTAAATTTTTAAACTAATTTTATAAATTTCATTAATGAATTTAAATTAGAATATAGATAATAAAATTAAATTAAATTTACATAAAATTCAAATATGAATTAAGATCCACCTATATACTTTAAATTAATTAATTTAAAATATTTTGATAACTAATTAATAAAATGTTGTTAATTTTTAGTGTGATGTATATGAGTTTATTAATATTAACTGTTTTTGAAAATTTAATGTTATTATCAACAAATTGAAAAAACTATGTATCATGAGTATCCTTTATTAATTTTGACAAATAATTACTATTAATTAAGAAGAAATATTAAGACAATGAAGAGGCAAATTGTTACGCCCTGAAATTCTAATTTCCTACACCTAAATCAACGTAAATTCGATCATAAATGCGAAAGCGCTAGAGTGCCTTTCTAAGCTGACCATTGAAATGAGTGCTATAAAAGTCGGTCTACGGTCTCGGTCCCTCCATCCACACGCATCTCCTGCACAAAGCTCAACTCCAAATCTTTCTTCACCTATCATAAAAACATGTGGTTGGATACACCTACACCACACAAGGATAGTGAGTCGATAGACACAACAAACATTTTAAAAGAAGACATTAAAATACATTTATACTATATTTGTATCCATGAGTGTTTTTAAGGGAATACAATCATTCGTGTGTACAGTTACATACTTGAGCACATGTTTAGGACCCTTAGCCTAGAGAGATGATCCACTAGGGAAGGCATCCATCCGTCCATACCGTCAGCACATATTTTGGAATCCAACTACCAGAGCTCATCTTGGTAGCCATCCTCCCATGACCTTCAATTCCTTCATCATGATCACTTCCATTCCATAGTCCTTAACTTAAAAACATCCTCTTTAGAAAACATGGACATGCAATGAAAACAATCTTTGAAAACCATATGCATCGTTTATATAAAATACATGAATAAATAGCATTATGTGGGTTTAGAAAATAGTGGAAACGAATACTTGCCTTAAATTCCTTCATCTGTAGGATCATCGATTGGACCACTCGGTCCTAAGTCTTAGTCAGGACCGAACGCTCTCGGTCGGGAAAAGTAGAATTTTAGGATGTGACACAAACAATGTCAACCGTTGGATCAATTAATGATTTAATTGTCAGTTTATTATTTTAACAATATAAATATGCATTTTATCGCACATCATCTCATATTATGTATAATAATATCATCTATCATTTCTTATTTCTCACTCTAGAATTCTAAAAATAATCTCTAGAATTTCAAAAGTCATCTATTTATTTTGTGAGTGTTCTTCGAGTTCTTGACTCTTTGTATTTTTGTTGAAACCCGGTAATCGATTTAAGTACTTTGTCAAGTTCGTTGCGTAGAGATTTCAGTGCTGAATCACTACTAGATTCGTTGTACTTTGGGAGACAGTCATCTGCGATAAACTTCAACACAAGGAGAGACGGTGAAACTGTTTTAAGGAAAATGTGGTATGCACATATCTCGAATCAATTTCTCAAATTGGTGATTTTTTATTTGTATATTCTAATTTTTTAAATTTATTTGAAATATTATTATATATATTTATTTTAATTTTGAAGAAAAAATATTAACAGTATTTATATGATTAGTTTATTAGTATATAGGTGATTATATGCAGGATTCTTAAGTTATAATTGTACTAATTTTAATAAATAAACAAAATTAGTGAGACCTCATTGGTGTTCACAAGTCCATGCAAAATTCAAGAAAGAAATGACAAAGGCCATAAAAATAATCATGCAAAAATGGAAACATAGTCGACAAAAGGAATGACAAAGAAAACGTCGTCGTTGCGACCATATTTTTTTCATTGAGTAAACGTCGTCGTTGCGATAATATTTTTTCATTGATTTTTATATTTATTGCGGTACCGAATATTAACAAAGTGTATGTCACTCCCTCATTTCTTTAAGAGATGAGAGAGAAAACGAGAGAGGATTCTTCAACTCCCGCCGTCAAACCTTAGATAGTGTTACCAACCCAACTTGAAGTTGGCGATGTCGTCGCTACCCCCGCCTCTCAACTAGAGCCGAAGGAAACTCCCACCTAGTATAAGGATTTAGAGAAAACGAGAGAGGACTATTCCTCTCCCGCCGTCAAACCCTAGATAGTGTCACCAACCCAACTTGAAGTTAGCGATGTCGCCGCTACCCCTCGCCTCTCAACTAGAGCTGAAGGAAACTCCCACCAGTCTAAGGATTTGGTGTTAGAGAATTCATCTTCTATTTAGTGAGTTTTTTTCTTTTCTTACTAATATGGGCGTATATGGACATGTGTGATCTAGATCTAGTATAAAAGGGATAGGGTTGTGTTTTCTTTTTTATCTATTTTGTGTTCTATTGATCCAAATTTGAGTTTAGAAGAGAAATTGTATGTTTGATTGCATTAACTATTGGATGTGTATTCATTTAGCCTCTATTGGAACAATTTTTTCTAGATCTAGTTAGAATCAAACCTTATTACACACGATCATATTTCATCTATACATCCTCTTGCATTTATGCCAGTGATTCAGATTTTGAAGAAATTTATAGTTTTTATAGTTCGTTTTTTTAGTTGTTAAGTTGATGTTGAAAATTTCTAATGATGCCGTATAAGATGTTGTTAAGTGAGAATGCAAAATTACTATGATTCTCACCACTAGTTAGGACAACCAATGATGAAGCTTGTTGAACTTGTTATTTTTGTTGCATTTTGATTTTTTTTTGCTCTATTTTATATTTCTTCTAATATATCGATCTTTGTTCATGTAAGAACTCATAACATCTCATTTCATGACTTAGTTAGTAATGTTTTGAGTTAATTTTTATCATTATATGAGCTTAAAAATATAATCAATTAAACGAATTTTCTTAAAAAAAACAAATAAGAAATAAATCTTACTGATAACTACCACCAAAATTAAATCTAAAACAAGTATTTTAGTATTCTTTTTACAAATTTTATTGCCTAGTACTATTTACAAATATTTATATAGTATTATAATTTAATACCAAAATCAAATGTGATAATGTGATATTATTTCAAATATTAGTGTTTTTACATAAAAAAAAAAACGAAGGCCTTATTCATATAATTATTATATTTTGTGATGTCAGGCTATTTACAACTGTCTCAAAATTTTATATATATGGACTATATATGTTAAGATGTTATAAATAGATAAAAATATATCTAGTCAAAAATTTATATTTGTTTCCAAAATTGCTATGACCTATTAATGTAAAAATTAATTATCTTTTTGTAAAATATCTATATAAAGTAGGTCTAAGGTGAGCAAAAACCATATACAAAAAATCAAATCTTAAAGCTCTTAAAGCTCTTTGTAGTACATATTTATCTCCAATGGCATCCTCAAGCAATAACAACCCGATCAAGGACTTGTCCCCAAGAGATTTTAATGATGAAGATCATAAGCGGATGAAGAAGAAACAAAAGGTCCAAGAAAATGTTGTTCAAGATCTTAGTTCTCTCAAGAATGAGGGAAGAAAAATCTATGAAGATTTAAATGAATACGACTTTGAAGATGAAGTATTCGATGACTTCGACGAAGAAGATTATTTTCACTCATCTGACAGCGATGATGATGAAGATGATAGCGACTACGATTTAGAAGAAGTTGCTGATTTTCGTGACGTTGTTGTTGATGCTAGTGCTGCTGAAGTTGAAAAGAGGGGAGAAAGTGAGGGCCCTAAAGAGAAGGTGGTGGGTGAAAGTAGTGAGAGCGTCAAAGAGAATGTGATCATTGATATCAAGGGGAAAGGGAAAGCTATAATAGACTAAGATGATTTTCTTTTATTTATGTTCTTTTGATTTTATTTTTGTATTTGTACTCAGATAAAATTATTTTGAAGATAAATGCAAGTCTATCATTTGAAAAAAAAATATGATTGTCTCTATATTTTAATTAACTAGTTGATATGATTCATTTACTAACAACCATATTTCCCAAACCAAAATCATGAATCATAATTCATGCATATTGACTAATGATATAATTAGATTGAGTAATAATAAATTTAATATCAAAATAGATTAAATTGTATCTAAATTTAAGAAAAGTTTAAAAAATATTGTAATGTTATTCTATTAAGATAATTTACGTGACAAAAATCTTGTCTAATGGTTTAAAAGTTTCGATTTCGATTTCTACTACAACTATTTAAATTGAGGGATGACAATTTTTGAGAGGGTCAATATCATTTTTAAAAGTAAAATAATAATAATAATAATAATAAATATGGAGTGTTGGTTTTGTTTTCTATATTTTACCAGGGTTGTTTATAATTATTTTTTTTATGTAGACAACATATTCAATAAAGCATTGAAGTAATTTTGTTTCATTTTGGGTGTATATGGTTTTGATTGATTGAAAGAGAACTCATTTTTGTACAATTTTTGTTTTTTTTAGTTTCAAATGGTATTACACATATGGCTGAATTTCTAATAATTATTGCTATTAATTAATAAATTTCCTTAGAAAACAATTTACAAATTTCTGTAATTTATTATTATAGGCTCAAAATTTTAGTCCTAATTAAATTTATTTTATTTTTATAGAAAATAATTCACCATATTACCAAAAGTAAATATAATAGAGTAGCATTTCATATTATATTTGAACTTGTATGTAAAAAAATCTATGCATTGAATTGGCTACCAAAAATGCTAAAATTCACCATATTACCAAAAGTAAATATAATAGATTTATTACTAGTAGCATTTCAATTTATATTTGAACTTTTATGTAAAAAAATCTATGCATTGAATTGGCTACCAAAAATGCTAAAAATCTATTTATATTTGAATTTAATATATATATATATATATATATATATATATATATATATATATATATATATATATATATATATATATATATATATATATATATATATATAATCTATGCATTGAATTGGCTACCAAAAAATGCTAAAAATCTATTTATATTTGAATTTAAAACTAAAATTATAAATTTATTGGACAATTGTTGTTCTAAAATATTTGATTTTTCATTTATCAATTGAATATTTTTAATATTACACATATAAGGTATATAAGTATGTTTTCTAATTTTATTTTTCTCTTGTTATTATATATATATATATATATATATATATATATATATAATATAATATAATATAATATAATATGAGAGAAACTTTATTAAATTACCATATTTTGTTAAACATGATAATTTAGTAGAAAATTTATTTAATATTTTCTAAATTTATACATTTAAAATAATTCAAAAATAGTAAATAATCTTAAATATTTATTTTGCCAAAATTAATAGAGGATTTTATTAACGGCTATATTTATTATATATATTATAATACTTAACTATTGATTAATCTTATTTTAATTAAATTAAATTTTGACTTAAATATAAATATGTATGAATAATCATTGTGTTAATATATATTTTTATGACTATATAAATTATTTTAATTTTAGGATTTTAATGAAATAAAATGAATTTATATTTATAAATTTTAAATTATTACATATTAAAATAAATAAAATTATATAATTAATTTTGTAACTATAATAATTTTAAAATATAATTCATTATTATTATTTTTTAAAAATAATTTTATATATAATTATATATAAATAATAATACTATATAATTAATATTATTTTAAAATAAATTTTAATTTCCAACCATTTTTTATATAACATTTATAATAAATCTAAATTCTAATCTAAATTGGTACAATTTGTGATCATTCAAATATTTATTAATTTATAATTTATGATAGTCTACAGGTTGATTGATAGAGTAGGCAAATCAGTAAATATATTTATTTATTTTTTAAAAATATTAAAAATTGTGAGAGAACACAGGAAAACGGTGGAATCCGCAGCATTTCGTTTAATACTATTGATCTTTCTCTCGCTGTGATTTTCTGATGGTCACTTAGTCTATTTTTTCAAACTAACCTACATTCAAATTCAGTTTGTATTTATTTTTATTATTTAAACTATTATAAATCATTATTAAATATAACTTTAATTTATTAATTTATAATATATATATATATATTCAAATTATTAATTATTATTGTAAATTTAATTATTTATATTTTAATATTCTATTTAAATTATTAATTTTAATTTAATTAATTAAATTTTAATATATCTTTTTAAATTATTGTTTTTTAAAATTTAATTATATATATACATTTAAGTTATTATTTATATAATAATAAATTCTTATTTTATGATCTCATAAATAATTAATAAATACTAACAAATTTAAAATATCTTAATAATACTAATAACTTAATAATCCATAAAAATGATTACAATATCTCTTTTTAAATTATTGTCAATTTTGTTTAGAACATTAATGACTATGTCTTGTATACTCTTCTTGTCAACACTTCCAACAAATTATACGTTGGCTTTGACCTCATTTATTTTGTTTCTCAAATTTTTATTATAAACGAGATTATCATATATTTCACAATCGTTTACTATTGGGAACGTCCAATATGATTCGTTAGAAAAGGGATTCAATCATACAAATCAATGGCAAGTTAACTATTTAGAAAAAGAGTTTTGGAGACTATAATGCTTCAACAAATTAAAAAAAGGGATTCAAGTCAATCAGCGATCAAAACAATTGTATAAAAAAATTAATAACAATAATACTAACATCAACTAGTGGATATCTAAAGAACATTAGGGACATCATAACAATTCAGCACCAACCATAAATACAAATGTAATGTAAGAGTGATTCATAATATAAATGTTGAGGCTCCTAATACAAACAATGTTCAAGGTTATAATATAAATGTCAGAAGGGATCATAATCTTTAAGAATATAATTTTGAATTTCAATAATTTAACAGTTATCATGATCAATAAAATGTCAAAAAGCCAAGACCATATGTTATTCATAAAAGTCTAACCAGAATGATGTGGATAGTAGGATATATTTGGTAGAAGAATACTTTGCAGTCGACGACACCCCTCTAAATGTTAGCAAAAAAAATATTCGATTGCATTTCATCAACAAAGTAAGAATGTGGTATATAAATTACAGATCAATGTTAGACCATAATATATTAGGAATATGGGATATAATTAAGAAGGAAGTAAAAAAAGAAGTTCGATTTAATAAATGTTGATGCCCCAACGAGCGATTTAATGAATCTTAAACAATATGGGACGGTCGAAGCACATAATGACAAATTTACATAAATTTCCTACAATTTTTCTAGAATGCTATGATTATATGATGAAATGATACATTGGAGGACTTAGACCAGAAATTGTTAATCCGGTTAGACCACCTAATCCTAAAATGCCGCTAATCCGGTTAACGAGAATGATTCAAAATGCCGCTAATAAATTTTTATTGAGTAATAGTTCAATTAACCTAAGTTACATCATCTTTATTTATAAACTTACATACTTATAAACCTAAGTCTATTAGAGCCCATTAATAAATAAAGTCTAAAAAAATAACCATAAACTTATATAATTATTTTTAACATCATCTATCTTATGACTAATTATATCTCTTTGACTCACAAAATTGTTAGAAACAATTTATAGACTAGGTGTTAGTAGTCTATTTAGGATTTGTTTATTTAGGATTTTATTTATTTTCATCATAAAAATCCAAAACCAATGTTAGCTTATATTTGTCTTTCAGACTATGATATTTTGGGCCATCTCATTTTGAGAGAAAAAATCTATAAATTTTATAACCAAATATTGAGAGCCCATTTCAATTTTAGCCAAATTATAAATTTAATGTTTGCCTTAGACTTTGTAATATCATGACATAAACTCATGTATCTAACCATGTCTATCCGTTTTAATTATCTTTAAAGTTACACTTTTGAATTCAATTAAGTTCTTAAGGAAATTGAACTCATTTTACATTTTCAATATAAACACAATTTTATCTTTTCAATGTAATCTTCTTTTTTTTTTTTTTGCATTTCTCATCAAATAATATATCTACAAATATGATTAACTAGTCTAATCGCTTGGCTAAAATTAATGTCTCCCTAAATTTACATTTAAATTAAGTGTATTGAGTATTTTATATTAATTACCTAAAAAGGGAAGAAAAAAGTGTCAAACACTATGACCTTTGTTTCCATAATGATAATGTATTGATTAACAATGACAAGGAAACAAGTATAATGTATTGATTCACAATGTTGAGGTAACAAGTACTTTCCACCATATTAGAAAAAGACACCTAAGTTAATTAATCATATTACTTAAGAATTTATTTAATGCTTAAAGTAAATAATTGTTATAATCTATAGTATATTTTCATTTAGATATCAATCTTTCATCCTTATTTATATAACAATTTTAATGAAACTATAATGTTGGGTCAAAATATTCTCAAAATTCATATATATGTTAGGTTTGAAATGTAAATGACTCAATTACGGCCAATACCTTAATTTATTTATTTCTTTTCAAAAAAATGCTATGAACCTAGAAAGGGCATAATCATTTGTTTACACTTAATAAAAAACATGAATGTACATATAAATTAATCATATTATTCTAAATATAATATTTTTTTTGAGAAATGACTTACGCCATTAATTAAAAAGTCTCAAAAAGGGTATAAAAGAGTACAAGAGCTGAAATTGAGTTTACAACAATTTGCTCAAAGTCAACGCACGATGGTCACGGGGAATCCACAATTGGCCTAAGAAACGCACACGGACATGAAATCAAAATACAAAAGTGAATAAGAAATAAAACTAGCAATCAATCAACTAAAACAAGACGATATGGATTGATTTCCTCGGACTTGTTTCTCTTCTCTTTTCCCTTGTTCTTTCTTTCCTTCTTTCTTGTCACCCTTAGGTCTTTTTGGGATATATTTCTAGATATAGTTTCGGCTTCTTCGTCTTCTCTAGCTTCTCTTGTAACTACCACTTCATTCTCGTTATCACAATATTTTTCATGTGTCACAACTTAAAAGGTTAATCGAAAATCATATATTAAAGACAAACATAGATGACCTAGAATTGACTTTGAACTAGATGTGATTTTGGAAGAACGACTTACCTTGAGAGATGGATTAACAGTGTGCCAGTTATTTGTCCAAAGTGAGGGGAAAGATAGATCAGAAACATTAACTTTATAGTGCAAGAATGTCAAGAGAGATTCAGATTCAGATAATTAGAGAGCAAGAGAGACATAGGGAAAATCGAGAGATTCGTCATTGTCCTTTGATTGTTATTTATACTAAAAACGCACCAACAGTCGAATCTTCCTTTTGATCACATGTCCTCTTTTTATTGGATGTACGCCAAATGTACGGAATAGTAAACAAGAATATATTCGTTGAGATCGTGGGCGTACCAGACTGATAGTGCCTGGAATAATCTTTGAGATCGTGTTGTATTTGATAGTACAATGCGGGAAATTTGAATAATAACGTACGTGGTAGTTGTTCATTTATTGTTTGAGCTGACTTGCCAGACTATTGATAACGAACATTGTCATGAGCTGAATATATAGTCTGATGCTACTTTAGACAACTGCTGAAGCAAGGCATCATACGCTTCTTCAGACGGCTGCTGAAACAAAGCGTCTAAACGCGCACTTCTTCAGACTACAAGTCTAATGAAGTTCAATCGACGTATGCTCAGGCACTTCTTCGGATTACGTTTGATGAAGTTAGACGACGTCTCTTCGCGAACTTCTTTAGAACACGTCTGATGAAGTTAGACGACGTCTTCTCGCGCTTTACTTCAGACCACGTCTGATATTCACACTTTGTCTTCTCGCGCATTACTTCAGACCACGTCTGATGAAATTTAGACTTTGTCTACTCGCGCATTACTTCAGACCACGTTCGATGTAATTCAGACTTCATCTACTCGCGCATTACTTCATACCACGTCTGATGTAATTCAAACTTCATC
The DNA here is from genome assembly GCF_907164915.1 of Impatiens glandulifera. NCBI lineage: Eukaryota > Viridiplantae > Streptophyta > Magnoliopsida > Ericales > Balsaminaceae > Impatiens > Impatiens glandulifera. The sequence goes on from NC_061866.1 coordinate 30,856,519, forward strand.
TACTCGCGCATTACTTCAGACCATGTCTGATGTAATTCAGACTTCGTCTACTCGTGCATTACTTCAGACCACGTGTGGTGTAATTCAGACTTTGTCTGTTCGCAAATTACTTTAGACCATGTCTGATTTAATTAAGACTTTGTCTGATTGCGCTTACTTAAGACTGCATCTGAAGAAATACGTCTTATGAGATGTACCTGCGTAATGACATGGAACTAGAGTAACCCAATTGAGGAAGAAAGAAGTTTGGAGGTTATTATGCCTCTGATATCAACAACCATCGAGCTTTCAGAAGATGAAATTTGAGCCTCAACAACCCAGAATTAGAATTTTCAAGAGATATATGACACTACAAATATAGTCCACGTTGTATGTTTCTAGAAAGACTTAGAAGATTTGAATTTTGAGAAAGCTGTACAAGACAAGAAATGAATATCAGCTATGAATGAAGAAATTTGGGCAATTGAATGCAATAAAACATGGGAGCTGACCGACCTTCCTGAAGGAGCTCAACCAATTGGAGTAAAATGAGTGTACAAAAAATATGAATATTGAGGGAGAGGTTGAGTATTATAAGGCTCGATTTATGGTGAATGACTATAGACAAAAGAATAAAATCAATTATGATGATGTCTTTGCTCCTGTCACGAGAATAGAGTCAATCCGACTTCTGATCTCGTTAACTGCTCAAAACCAATAGTGGATTCTACAGATATATGTGAAGTTAGACTTTCTAAATAGAGTATTGAAGGAAGAGATGTACGTCGAGCAACCACTCGAGTATATGAAGAGAGGGGATGAGAAGAAGGTGTTGAGATTGAGAAACGCCCTTTCATGCTGATGCATGCTCCTCGTGCCTGGAATGAGAGAATTAAAGAGTATTTCAAGAAAAATGGATATAGGAAATATCTATACAAGCATGCCTTATATAGAAAAAATCAGAAAATAATATAATGGTAGTCGCTCTCTATGTCGATGACCTCATATTCACCGGAAGAAACACAAAACTGATTAAGGAGTTCAATGAGGTAATAAAGAAAGAGTTCGAGATAACAGACTTAGGCCTCATGAAATATTTTCTTGGCCTAGAAGTAAAGCAGTTAGAGGAATGTATTTTTCTATCCTAAGAGAGGTACCCGCTTGAAGTTTTAAAGAAGTTTGAAATGGAGGAATGCAACTTGGTTTCTACTCCAATGGAAACAGGCACTAAACTATCAAAGTTTTATGGAGGAGAACAAACTAATGTTGGGAGATATCAAAGTTTAATCGGATGTCTAAAGTATCTTAAAAGCACGAGCCCGACCTAATGTTGAGTGTTGGGATGGAAAATAAATTCATGAAGGATCTAAGCTATACACATTGGAAGGCCTTGAAGAGAATTCTGAAATATGTTCAAAAAACCCTATTACTTCATCTTTTCCATTCAAAATCAGATGACTACCGATTAATGGGTTATATAGATAGTGATTGATGTGGTGATGTTGATGATCAGAAAAGTGATTCGGATTATGTACTCTTACTTGGGAATACATATTTTACTTGGATATCAAAGAAGCAACCTATTGTAACTTTGTTAACCTGTGAGGCCGAGTATGTGGCGGCCTCTTATAGCATGTGACATGCAGTATGACTTTCAAATTTACTTAGGAATTTGGGAGTGATCCGAGACGAATGGACTATGATCCGAGTTGATAACAAGTCGTTGATTGAGTTGGCAAAGAACCTGATTAATCACTAAAGAGCAAGCACATCAACGTATGATTTCATTTCATTCGAGAACAAGTTAGAGAAGAAAAGGTGGAGATGGAGGATGTTGAAAGTTGAGCTCAAATCGCGGACGTATTTACCAAGCCGCTACCGACAACAATACTAAAGAGTTGTAAATGGTTGATGAATGAGAGATGGGAAGAGTAATTAAGTTTAAGGGAGAGATTTATTAAATAAACTTAAATTAATAATTTTTTGTTTGTGATGTTTAGTATTCCTAGAATAATAATGGTATTAGGGATGAGTGGGATAACCAAGGTTTGGATGGGAGACTTATTTAATATGTATCAGAATTTATATTAGTATTTGAAGAAGCAATCATTTGAAAAGTCTTAATACTCAACCTATAAAGATTTGTAACAATCCATTTGAGATGAATAAGAAGAAATATTTTGTCCTCTTATTACCGATAATTTTCCATCTTTCAAACATTTGTCAACATCTTTTGGACGGAAAAACAACAGCCACATATTCATCCAAAGAGGTTGCTCGTGGAGGGGCATTCCAAATCTATAGAACATTGATCTGAAGCAAGTAAGCAACTTTATCATGTTGAGAAAATATCAGTACAATTAGGATTCATTGATTCATTATTAAATTAAGTTATTATTGTCGTTTTTTTGTACAATTAGAATCTCACATCACATGATGATGGGAGAGGGGAAAGTTTCTTAGTATATAAAAAACTTCTTCACCATTAGAATCCTATATCGGAAGATGATGGAAGTGGGGAAAGTTTTTTAATCTATAAAAAAATTCTCCAACCTTAGATTTGTTGCATCCAATATCTGTATATCTTCTTCTTCATTAATTGATAAGCAATATTTGTCCGGAGTTATTAAATTCTTAATGTGTTCTTTCTTTCGTTTCTTCTTTTATTCTATCAGTTTTCTACAATAAGTGGTATTAGAGTCAAAGGTTCGTACTTGGCATGGCGGATGAGAATTCAATAGGGAATCAACTCCTTCGTCATCCTAGACAAGTACCACGATGTCGAATTTGAAATTTGCGGTGAAAAAATTTGATGGAACTTGGCATTTCGGAATGTTGAAATGTGAGGTTCTAGATTGTCTTTTCCAACGGAGTCTAAATCTTGTTATTGATCTCAAAACTCTAAATGATATAGAAGAAAAAGATTGGAGTATCATGAATAGATTGGTGTGCGGAATAATTAGACCATGCTTGTCTAAAGAGTAGAAGTATGTCGTGAAGAACAAAACTTTTACACATAAACTATAACAAACATTGGAGGACAAATTTCTTAAAAATATTGGTCGGAATAAGTTCCTTATGAAAAATAATGGTCAGAATAAGTTCCTTATGAAAAATTGTTTATTCCGGTTTGATTACAAGTCATGTACCACCATGAATGAACAGATCACTAAGTTTAATCAATTAGCCACAACAAATGAAGCATTGGTGGTTAAGGGCCGTCAGCAAAGCAAATCAAAAGGGGGATGAGGAAGATCCACAAGTAGAGTTGTCAAAGATGAATGTGTTGTATGTCGTGAGAAATGACATTGGATGAATAGTTGCACATAGTTGAAGAAGAAAATTATAAGTATTCTTCAAAAGATTAAAATGTTATAGAAAACAAAGGTGATATAGATTAGAATTCTCTTTGTAAATGTCACACACAACATCACATTCTAACGCGTGGATATTAGACTATAAAAAACTAGACTGTGAAGTTGTTTACATGGGAGATTATAATACATGTAAAATAAAAGGAATAGGTTTAATCAAGTTGAGAAATGATAATGGATCCACTTGAATTATCAGAGATGTTCGGTACATACCGAATATGAAAAAATCTAATTTCTTTGGGGTTTTGGAGTCAAAAGGCTTACATGTGAGAATGGAAAATTCTTCTGAGTTAGAATGGAAAACTCGTCTTCTCTTTGCTCTAAATGAAAATTTTAAAGTAATCTCTAGAGAACTAGTGATGTTGAAATCCATCAAGAAATATAATAATTTGTATTACTATCAAAGTAGTACCGTTAATGGGACAACATCATTTGTATCAAATTCCGGTAGTAGTAATGAATCAAATGCAACAAAGCTATGCAATATGAATTTGAGACATGCTAATGAGAAATATATTCTAACTCTTGTTAATAAAAGATAGTTAAAAGATACAAAAAATTGTAAATTAGATTCTTGTGAATATTGTGTTCTGGGAAAATAAAGGCGGGTAAAATTTGGCAATTTTATCCATAACACTAAGGGTATTTTGGATTATGTGCACTCGGATGTCTAAGGACTTTCCAAGACCTCATTTCTTGGAGGTATAAATTATCTTATTAGTTTTGTTGATGATTTTTCTAAAAGAGTATGGGTGTTTACTATGAAAAACAAATATGAGGTGTTTGAGATTTTTCTTAAATGGAAAGCTCAAGTTGAAAACCAAAAAGGAAGAAAAATCAAAATTCTCAAAAATGATAACGATGGAGAATACAAAAATTATTTATTCCAGAATTTATGCCAAAATTGTGGCATAAACAATTCACGATTAGAAAAACACCACAACATAATGAAGTATCGGAACGTATGAACAACACATTGGTGGATAAAATTTATTTTATGTTGTTTAAAGTTGAGTTAGTTATAAAGTTTTGGGCAGAAATTGTGACATACACTCAACATTTGGTAAATCGTCTACCATCATCTGTACTTGGTGGCAATACTCCATTAGAGGCATGGTTTGGAAAAGTTGCATCTAATTATAATTTTTTACATGTTTTTGGTTCTACGATATATTATCATGTAATTGAATCGAAGTTAGATCAACGAACAAGGAATGCTCTCTTTATTAGATTTACTACTGGAATTAAATGATATCGTCTCTGGTGTTTGGATATAAAGAAAACCATTATCAGTACATATATTATTTTTAACGAATCTTTAATGTTGAATATGGTATTACCAAACAAGAATGAATGTACTCTGCAACATGTCGAGTTTGAACAGTTAAAGATAAGCCCAATTACAAGTGTCTCTTCGATGACAGACGAAGAGTCAAATGAGGAAGAGGTTCTAATCCAAGAACCTTCACAATAACATGAATCAAATTATGTGAACAAACCAAGACGAGTGATTCAAAAGGCATCTCGGTTTGTTGACATGGAGGCCTATGCACTTCCAATCGTAGATGATGTTCCATCCACCTTTTAAGATATCATTCAAAGTACTGAAAATGTAAAAATAGAAATGTGTTATATCATATGAGATGCAATCTCTTCAGAAGAATGAGACATGTAAGTTGACGCATTTACAAAAAGGGAAAGAATGATATTTGTTGTAAATAGATATTTGCTAAGAAAAAACGATTTCTCAAAGAAAAAAATTGATGTTTGCTACAAGGAAAGATTGGTAGCTAAAAATTACGTTAAGAAGGAAGAAATTGATTAAAATGAGGTATTTTTTTCTGTTCTTAAAAACTCTTTCATTAGAATTTTGTTAGCCTTGGTAACGCAAGTGAATTTGGAACTAGCTCAACTAGATGTAAAGACTGCATTCCTACACGATAATTTGAACGAGACATGTCTCAACTGGAAGGATTCAAAGTTGTTGATAAAGAAAATTGGGTTTGAAAGTTGAACAAATCATTGTACGAGTTAAAGCAATCATCGAGACAAAGGTACATGCGACTTGACAAGATTATGATGGACCACAAGTACACAAGAAGTGATAGGATCGGTGTAATAAATAGAGATGGGGGTCTAGCGATTGATGACAACTTCGTACAAAAACGTATTGATAGAAATCTTGTTAGGGATTTAAATCACTTTCTATTCTTCACAAACCCTTGCAAACTCTTGAATGATTCAAGTGCAGAAACGTTTGCTCAGGTTTGAAGCTAAGAACTAAAGAAGGTGAAGATGACAAAATGTAAATGACATAAAGAGTTGTTTATGGATGTTCGGAGAAAAACTCTTCTACGTCACCCCTTCTTCCAACCACCGGAAGGATTCAATATACTTTTCTTTAGAATCAAATACAGTTGCACGGCTAGCTCACTGTTGAACAGAACAGACTCTGTTCAAATTACAATATATTGAAGAATATCACTCAGCTAGACAATACTTTGATTACAGTAAAGCAAGAAAGCAATTCGTAATATTTAGTAGTTTGTTCGTGTATTAGTTTGTATGTTTGCGTGTGTGTCCAGCGTTTAGTGATTCATCTGTTGTCCTTGAGGATCTTTAAATAGAGAGCATGTACTAACGGTCGAATCTTCTATAATGACACGTGGCGAATACCCATTGGAGAGCCTCCATAGTACACAGGTACAACAGACTCTGTGTACCATGATCGTGGCCATACCAATCTGGTAGTGTGCCAAATATTCTTCTAGGATTGTCTAGCAAGAAACAAGTAGTGGAAAGAATATTTGCTTACGTGGCATTAGTTCATTGGTTGCAATTGTCTGTCGTACTGGTCTGCACGAAATAGTGGAGCAAGACTAGCATACAGCTAGTTGATCGTGGTTAGACGGATGCTGGCTTTAAGCAACTGCTTAAGCATGGCATTAGACGTGCTTCAATTAGACTGACAAGTCTAATAAAGTCTAATGACTAGCATACTGCCAATTGAAATCACTTAAGAACTATTTTTTAATGATGAAGATTTGTATTTGATATTGTGTCAAGATGGAGATTTGTTATTTTTTGGCACATTTAGAATCCTACATCGGATGATGATGGGAGTGGGGTAAGTTTCTTTATACATAAAAAAAAGCTCTCCTCATAATTAGAATCTCATATTAGAAGATGATATGAGTGGGGGAGTTCTTAGTCTATAGAAGAAACTCTCATCCCATATTTGTATATATTTTTCCTTATTAATTGATAGTCTATAGACAACATTGGGCCGAACTCCGTTATCAAATTCTTAATGTGTTTTTTTGTTTCTTTTTTTGTTCTATCAGTTTTCTATAACAATTATCCTAGGGTTCTTGTTGGAAAATCGAAATAATAACATAATCTAAAACAACAGAAATACTGTAAGCTAAAAAAACACACCAGATTTATCGAGAATGATTCAATATGCTGCTCATAATTTTTTTTATAAATTAATAGTCAAATTAACCCTAAGTTACATCATCTTTATTTATAAACTTACATACTTATAAATCTAAGTCTATTAGAGCCCATCAATAAATCAAGTCTAAACAAATAACCATAAACTTATATAATTTTTTTTAACATCATCTATCTTCTGACTAGTTTTTTCTCTTTCACTCATAAAATTGTTGGTAACAACTTATAGGCTAGGTATTAATAGTCTATTTATAGGATTTTATTTATTTTAATCATAAAAATCCAAAACTAATGTTAGCTTACATTTGTCTGAAAGTATGACAATGATATTTTGGGCCATCTCATTTGAGAGAAAAAATCTATAAATTTTATAACCAAATATTGAAAGCCCATTTAAATTTTAGCCAAATTATAAATTTAATCAAAAGTTTGCCTTAGACTTTGTAATATCATGACATAAACTCATGTATCTAACCTTGTCTATCCGTTTTAATTATCTTTAAAGTTACTCTTTTGAATTCAATTAAGTTCAAAAGGAAATTTAACCCATTTTACATTTTCAATATAAACACAATTTTATCTTTCCAAAGTAATCTTCTTTTTTTGATTTTTGCATTTCTCATCAAATAATAAATCTACAAATACGATTAACTAGTCAAACCGCTTGGCTAAAATTAATGTCTCCCTAAATGTACATCAAAATTAAATGTATTGAGTATTTTATATTAACTAGCATTTAGCCCGTGCATTTGCACGAGTAATAATATAAAAAACCGTGAAAAAAATTACGGATAACATTTTTAATTTTATTTTTAACCGTTTTAAATTTATGGGTGGGTCAACACATAATCCGACCCAAGTATCCATTTACTCAACATTATTATATATTAGTTAGTTAAAAAGTTGAACTTATATTAATATTAAAACGTCCCGCATTTATCAAATTTGGTGTTTGAATTTAATATATAAAGTCTTTGTACCCTAGTTGGTTAAAGAGTTGTACTTGTTTTGTTAGGTTGCAAGTTCGAAACATACCTCTAGCATTTTTAATTTTACTTTTAACCGTTTTAAATTTAAAAACGGGTAAACCCACAATCCGACCCAAGTATCCAAATTAACCACAGCTCTCGACCCGGCAATCCGGACACTTTAAAAATTAAGCATCATTATCTATATATATATAATGATGCTTAATTTTTAAAGTGTCCGGATTGCCGGGTCGAGAGCTGTGGTTAATTTGGATACTTGGATCGGATTGTGGGTTGACCCGTTTTTAAATTTAAAACGGTTAAAAATAAAATTAAAAATGCTAGAGATATGTTTCGAACTTGCAACCTAACAAAACAAGTACAACTCTTTAACCAACTAGGCTACAAAGACTTTATATTTTAAATTCAAACACCAAATTTGATAAATGCGGGACGTTTTAATATTAATATAAGTTCAACTTTTTCACTAACTAATCTATATATATATAATGATCTTAATTTTTAAAGTGTCCGGATTGTCGGGTCGAGAGCTGTGGTTAATTTGGATACTTGGGTCAGATTGTGGGTTGACACGTTTATAAATTTAAAACGATTAAAAATAAAATTAAAAATGCTAGAGATATGTTTCGAACTTGCAACCTAACAAAACAAGTACAACTCTTTAACCAACTAGGCTACAAAGACTTTATATTTTAAATTCAACACCAAATTTGATAAACGCGGAACGTTTTAACATTAATATAAGTTCAACTTTTTAATTAACTAATCTATATATATATAATGATGCTTAATTTTTAAAGTGTCCGGATTGCCGGGTCGAGAGTTGTGGTTAATTTGAATACTTGGGTCGGATTGTGGGTTGACCCGTTTTTAAATTTAAAACGGTTAAAAATAAAATTAAAAATGCTAAAGGTATGTTTCGAACTTGCAACCTAACAAAACAAGTACAACCTTTTAACCAACTAGGCTACAAAGACTTTATATTTTAAATTCAACACCAAATTTGATAAACGCGGGACGTTTTAGCATTAATATAAGTTCAACTTTTTAACTAACTAATCTATATATATATATAATGATGCTTAATTTTTAAAGTGTCCGGATTGTCGGGTCGAGAGCTGTGGTTAATTTGGATACTTGGGTCGGATTGTGGGTTGACACGTTTTTAAATTTAAAACGGTTAAAAATAAAATTAAAAATGCTAAAGGGATGTTTCGAACTTACAACCTAACAAAACAAGTACAACTCTTTAACCAACTAGGCTACAAAGACTTTATATTTTAAATTCAACACCAAATTTGATAAACGCGGGACGTTTTAACATTAATATAAGTTCAACTTTTTAACTAACTAATCTATATATATAATGATGCTTAATTTTTAAAGTGTCCGGATTGCCGGGTCGAGAGCTGTGGTTAATTTGGATACTTGGGTCGGATTGTGGGTTGACCCGTTTTTAAATTTAAAACGGTTAAAAATAAAATTAAAAATGCTAGAAGTATGTTTCGAACTTGCAACTTAACAAAAACAAGTACAACTCTTTAACCAACTAGGCTACAAAGACTTTATATTTTAAATTCAACACCAAATTTGATAAACGCGGGACGTTTTAACATTAATATAAGTTCAACTTTTTAACTAACTAATCTATATATATATATATAATGATGATTAATTTTTAAAGTGTCCGGATTGCCGGGTCGAGAGCTGTGGTTAATTTGGATACTTGGATCGGATTGTGGGTTGACCCGTTTTTAAATTTAAAACGGTTAAAAATAAAATTAAAAATGCTAGAGATATGTTTCGAACTTGCAACCTAACAAAACAAGTACAACTCTTTAACCAACTAGGCTACAAAGACTTTATATTTTAAATTCAAACACCAAATTTGATAAATGCGGCACGTTTTGATATTAATATAAGTTCAACTTTTTAACTAACTAATATATAATGATGTTGAGTAAATGGATACTTGAGTCGGATTATGTGTTGACCCACCCATAAACTTAAAACGGTTAAAAATAAAATTAAAAATGTTATCCGTAATTTTTTTCGCGATTTTTTATATTATTACTCGTGCAAATGCACGGGCTAAATGCTAGTATATATATAGATTAGTTAGTTAAAAAGTTGAACTTATATTAATGTTAAAACGTCCCGCGTTTATCAAATTTGGTGTTGAACTTAAAATATAAAGTCTTTGTAGCCTAGTTGGTTAAAGAGTTGTACTTGTTTTGTTAGGTTGCAAGTTCGAAACATACCTTTAGCATTTTTAATTTTATTTTTAACCGTTTTAAATTTAAAAACGGGTAAACCCACAATCCGACCCAAGTATCCAAATTAACCACAACTCTCGACCCGACAATCCGGACACTTTAAAAATTAAGCATCATTATATATATATAGATTAGTTAGTTAAAAAGTTGAACTTATATTAATGTTAAAACGTCCCGCGTTTATCAAATTTGGTGTTGAATTTAAAATATAAAGTCTTTGTAGCCTAGTTGGTTAAAGAATTGTACTTGTTTTGTTAGGTTGCAAGTTCGAAACATACCTCTAGCATTTTTAATTTTATTTTTAACCGTTTTAAATTTTAAAACGGGTAAACCCACAATCCGACCCAAGTATCCAAATTAATCATAGCTCTCGACCCGGCAATCCGGACACTTTAAAAATTAAGCATCATTATATATATATAGATTAGTTAGTTAAAAAGTTGAACTTATATTAATGTTAAAACGTCCCGCGTTTATCAAATTTGGTGTTGAATTTAAAATATAAAGTCTTTGTACCCTAGTTGGTTAAAGAGTTGTACTTGTTTTGTTAGGTTGCAAGTTCGAAACATACCTCTAGCATTTTTAATTTTATTTTTAACCGTTTTAAATTTAAAAACGGGTAAACCCACAATCCGACCCAAGTATCCAAATTAACCACAGCTCTCGACCCGGAAATCCGGACACTTTAAAAATTAAGCATCATTATATATATATAGATTAGTTAGTTAAAAAGTTGAACTTATATTAATGTTAAAACGTCCCGCGTTTATCAAATTTGGTGTTGAACTTAAAATATAAAGTCTTTGTAGCCTAGTTGGTTAAAGAGTTGTACTTGTTTTGTTAGGTTGCAAGTTCGAAACATACCTTTAGCATTTTTAATTTTATTTTTAACCGTTTTAAATTTAAAAACGGGTAAACCCACAATCCGACCCAAGTATCCAAATTAACCACAGCTCTCGACCCGGCAATCCGGACACTTTAAAAATTAAGCATCATTATATATATAGATTAGTTAGTTAAAAAGTTGAACTTATATTAATGTTAAAACGTCCCGCGTTTATCAAATTTGGTGTTGAATTTAAAATATAAAGTCTTTGTAGCCTAGTTGGTTAAAGAGTTGTACTTGTTTTGTTAGGTTGCAAGTTCGAAACATACCTCTAGCATTTTTAATTTTATTTTTAACCGTTTTAAATTTAAAAACGGGTAAACCCACAATCCGACCAAAGTATCCAAATTAACCACAGCTCTCGACCCGGCAATCCGGACACTTTAAAAATTAAGCATCATTATATATATATATAGATTAGTTAGTTAAAAAGTTGAACTTATATTAATGTTAAAACGTCCCGCATTTATCAAATTTGGTGTTGAATTTAAAATAGAAAGTCTTTGTAGCCTAGTTGGTTAAAGAGTTGTACTTGTTTTGTTAGGTTGCAAGTTCGAAACATACCTCTAGCATTTTTAATTTTATTTTTAACCGTTTTAAATTTAAAAACGGGTAAACCCACAATCCGACCCAAGTATCCAAATTAACCACAGCTCTCGATCCGGCAATCCGGACACTTTAAAAATTAAGCATCATTATATATATATAGATTACCTAAAAAGGGAAGAAAAAAGTGTCAACACTATTACCTTTGTTTCCATAATGATAATGTATTAATTAACAATGCTGTGGAAACAAGTATAATGCATTGATTAAAAATGTCGAGGTAACAAGTACTTGCCAACCATATTAGAAAAAGACACCTAAATTAATTAATTAAATTACTTAAGAATTTATTTAATGCTTAAAGTAAATAATTGTTACAATCTATAGTATATTTACATTTACATATCAATTTTTCATCCTTATTTAAATAACAATTTTTGTGAAACTATAATATTCTCAAAATTCATATATATATGTTAGGTTTGAAATGTAAATGATTCAATTACTGCCAATACCTTAATTTATTTATTTCTTTTCAAAAATGCTATGAACCTAAAAAGGGCATAATCATTTGTTTACACTTAAGAAAAAACATGAATGTACATATGAATTAATCATATTATTCTAAACAAATTAACTTTTTTTAGAAATGACTTACGCCATTAATTAAAAAGACTCGAAAATGATAAAAGGAGTACAAGTGCTGAATTGAGTTTACAACAATTTGCTCAAAGGCAACACACGATGGCCCTGAGGAATCCAAAATTGGCCTAAGAAACACACACGGACATGAAATCAATGTACAAAAATGAATAAGGAATGAAACTAACAATCAATCAACTAAAACAAGACGATATGGATTGATTTTCCCGGACTCGTCTCTCTTGTCTTTTTCCCTTTTCTTTCTTTTCTTCTTTCTTGTCACCCTTAGGTCTTTTGGGGATATATTTTTGGCTTCTTCGTCTTCGCTAGCTTCTCTTGTCACTTATTTCCTTTTGGGATTGAGTTTGGAGTGGAGCGTATGAGTTGTTTCCTTTAAGGTAGTTTCTTTGACAACATTGCGTCTTTCTTTGGTTTTAGAGCTCTTAGTTTTCGAGATACTTTGGCTTTTGCTATCATCCACGTCGAAGACGGACTTTTCGAACCTAATTAGCGGGAAAAGGGCCTCAGTTTCAGGCTCGGTGGGATCAGGATCGGTTTGGTTCTCACTCACGTGTTCGTTGTGATTTTCATTTGCTTTGAGGATTTTGATATAGGATTTCTTGACCACCTTGACATTCTCTTGTTCGAGGGTAGTTACATGCTTCTTTTTCTTTTCCATGTCCTCTTTTTTCAGCAGCTCGTACATGACCTCAATGGTGGCCATGTTTCAATTTCGGCATCTTAGCTTGAATTTTTCCAGTTTTGTACTCGTTGAGTCAATTTCAATGTAAATGCGGACAAACGTGACCCATTCAAAAGAGTCAAAGTCGGGATCGAGCTTAAGCGATTTTCCAATAAGTCCGCTGAGGTAGGCAAGTACTTTGTCATTACAAAGGTGCAGTAGGATGTTTCTTAGTCTCACCCACACTTATTCGAATTGTGGCGATTTGCTATTGATGTCCATTTCTTCATTTCATTTGGTGGGCTTAAAACCTAAGCTGAACATGAAGGTGAAATCTGAGTCGGTAATGGTTTAGGCTTTGAGATCTATGCCAAAGTGAGGAAGAAATAGCCAAAGTCATTGACTTTGACTTTTTTGAGTCTCTTTTCGCTCTATTGTTGGAAAAGGGTGGTCTTGATTGCTTAAAATGAGACCTTGTAGGTTCCCATAAAGTGACCGACGACAACTCGCTTACCATCATTGATGCATCCTTCTTCAATTTCCAAGGAGAGTTCGATTTGGAGCGGGTGTTCGAGCGTTTTAATTCTTAGGCTAGGATCCATAATAGAAGGTAGAATATATCCACGAGCATAGGATGTTATGAATATACCTCTTCAAGTCAATCATTTACATATTTCTTACTACACGATTACTAAAAAAAGTGAACATGAAAATAAATATTTCACATGGAGGAGTGTGCATATGTATGTTGGGTCTTCTTCTATCATGCGACCCGGAGGCTAATGTGCAACTTGTGGCCCACGCCTCCTATCTGTTTAGGGCGGGCGACGTGAACTCTATTCGATCCGGGTATTCAATCCCGCCACTGAGATGCTCAGTTGACTCCTTAACCTTGAATTGAAGATGATTTATTTAATAATTCCATTAACTGTCCCGTTTTTGCCCTAAACCTTGTTGGTTTGCCATATTCGATTTATATTTGTTTGTGTAGTGTAGGTATAGGTTAAGGGTACTTGTTGAACTCCCTCATGACACTAACCGACTATAGAATGATTTCATCATATTCGGCTTTGTTGAATGAGTTCCAATCTTGCTCGAATCAGATTTTAAATTGACAAATAACTTGCTCGCTCCTTTCATTTGTCATGACAAGTTCATGCCTTTGGAACTAAGTGAGGGACTTGAGAATTTGATTCTGAATGCCCTCCATATTTACGATATAATTTTGTCCCATGGTCCATTTCTTAGCGGGGATTTAAGCGGTCGGGGTGGGGATGTCGTTACATATTGTAGTGGCTAAGGTGAACCCGGCTGGAAAAAACATATTGTGACCGGTCAGGGTGGCATCGATATGGCCTTTCAAAGGAGTAGCAATGCTGGTTTGGTTGACAACAACCAGAACAGTTGGGATGGAGGCTACACGACAAATCAGAGGAGGGGCGTCATGGTCGGTTGAGAGATGAGTCAGGAGACGAGCGTGACCGGTTGATAGAACAACCATGTGACTAGTCGATGTAATAGTTAGATTGAAGGCAATGTCATCTGCATCAGTAGTGTTGTGACCGGTTGGACAACCAGAAGAAGTTGCAGCCCTTTCAATCAATTTCTCCAGACTCCCTTTATTTTTCCTTGTACTTTTAGGTCGGTTGAGGAGGTTGGTCGAGCGTAGGCTCATCATGGCTCAGCCTGCACAATAGAAAACCAAATGCCTTAGCAACCAACAACAATTTAGACCTGTAGCAGAAATCAACATCAACACTCTACAACAGCAAATGTCATCAGAGGAGCCAGTAAAAGCCACGCAAACCAGACCAGCCTGATTGAGGAGCAAACTGCACAACAAACAGTAACCAATAGATCCCCAAAAAGAAGTCAAAAGAAATCAAAAATAACAGGCAAATCCAACTTCACAACAAAACGACGCTAGACAATATTGTGTCGTCCATGCATATCGAGTTGTGTCGCCTATGCCTATTGTGTTGTCGTGTCGATCATGTCGCGTCGATCGTGTCGCGCCACCTGTGCCCCTATGTCAATTGTGTCTATTTTGGGGGACTTCTATGACCTTTTTAAATATGAAAATCTAATCTGAAATATTTGATTTATTAGGGAAAACTCCTAATATTTACATTATTCTAATGGAATCTTAAAATAAATTAATTTATAAAATTAATTAATTTTACCTTAAGAGTCACCATTTCAATATTAGTTTGGTACTTTTTTACTCCCAAGAAATTGTAAATGATATTTATATATTTATTTATTGAGATAATAGAAAAACACAGTTGTATGGAATTGTGATTTTATATGTAAAACATTGTTGAATTGTGATTTTATATGTAAAACATTGTTGTTCATCTCTGTTCAACATGTTGATCTTACCATTCTACCATCGACAACTGAAAATATCAATAAAACACTACATACAATGTCATTGCATTAAATTTAAATCAACTATTTTGAGCATTCGGTCTATAATTTTTCTTTTAGGCTAATATTTTTGATGGATATTTTATAAACTTTATCATTTAATATCACCATTAAATTTTATTTTTATTTAAAGAGTTGTTTATAAATTCGATGAAAATAATAGTTATTTAACTATAACGAAACAAAAATGACAAAAAATAGGTCAGCACAATTTGTTCAAATTCTTTAAAAAGCAAAACAAAAACAAAGACTAGAATCAAGGAAAGAAATTACCTAGTAGAAATATTTTTTTATATGAAGGATAAGTTCTCTAATCAATTTTACAAGCTTAGGAGAGAATTTTATATAACATCATTATAATTGTGCTTAACGTATAGGGTCGTAACAATCATGCAACGAATATATGTAAATTGTTTCTAAAAATATTCAATATCATAAAATATTTTCATTTTTCATTTTTATTATTATTTAAAAGAAAATTAAAAATAGATATGTAAGCACGATTGTCGTCTTTTAGATATTTCTTGAAAGAAAAATGATGTTATTAGGAAAAGTAGGAAGATTCTCATGCGATGCACACTAATAAAAATTTAAATAAAATAAATTTAATAAATAATAATAATAATAATAATAATATATATTCAATGTTTAAAATTCTTAAAAAATCATGAATAATATATTACAAGAAAAAAGTAGAATTTATTTCGAATGAACCTCTCATTTCGTGACCTTACACTTTCACTTAGGTTAATCAAATATTTGATTCATATTTTTTAATATTTAACATCGTGACCTCACACTTTGGTCAATCAAATACTTGATTCATATTTTTTGAACAACTTTCAATTGCTATCATCCCTCGGCAAACCACATCTTAATTCATATTACTGTTCTGTTAGGTTGCAAGTTCGAAAGATACATATAACATTTTAAATTTTATTTTTAACCGTTTTAAATTTATGGACGGGTCAACCCACAATCCGACCCAAATATCCATTTACTATAATATATATCCAAATTAACCATAGCTCTTGAACCGACAATTCGGACACTTTAAAAATTAAGAATCATTATATATATATATATATATATATTTATATATATATATATTAGTAAACAATACATCTTTAGAATCGAGACAAAGAATTTATTTCGAATGAACCTCTCATTTCGTGACTTTACACTTTCACTTTGGTTAATCAAATATTTGATTCATATTTTTTAATATTTAACATCGTGACCTCACACTTTGGTCAATCAAATACTTGATTCATATTTTTTGAACAACTTTCAATTGCTATCATCCCTCGGCAAACCACATCTCAATTCATATTACTGTTTTGTTAGGTTGTAAGTTCGAAACATATATATAACATTTTAAATTTTATTTTTAACCATTTTAAATTTATGGACGGGTCAACCCACAATCCGACTCAAATATCCATTTACTCTAATATATATCCAAATTAATCATAGTTCTTGACCTGACAATTCGGACAATTTAAAAATTAATAATCATTATATATATATATATATATATATATATATATATATATATATATATATATATATATATATATATATATATATATATATATATATATATATATATATATATATATATATATATATATATATATAATAGTAAACAATACATCTTTAGAATCGAGACAATATGCTGAATTTAAAAAAACAGTAACTATTTTTTTTTTAACTTGGATATAGTTAACTCAAAAAAAAAACATTGTTAAATTTATATAATAAAACAAAATTTATAAAATTTAGTGTTAAGTACACAAGTTCCTAATAAACATAGAAATAAAATTAAACAAAATGGATTCTTTGTGAAATTGGTTCTAAGTAGAAATAATAAACTTTAAAAATCATCTATATATATTTAAAATGTAAGATGACAGGTACGCTCTTACCATAGCTCAAACACACTTACCATATATTTTTTATACAAATTATATAAAATAAATATTATCTTATTAATAATTTTATATTTATATATTTAATATTATAATATTTATTTTTATGTATAAATATTTTTAATATGCACAATAATAATTCCCAAATTATTTCTTCAAATAATTAAGAATTATATTTAGTTTTATAATTACTAATTTCTCTTTTCTAATTATTATTTTTATCATTTTATCTCTCATATATATATATATATATATATATTAATTTTATATAAACTTATATTTAATATTACATATTTATTTATATATATTATATATATAAATTATATTTATTTATTAATTTTAATATTACATATTTCTTTATATATATAAATATTTATAATATACATAATAATACCATATAATATATCTAATAAAAATTTAATATAATATTAAACTTACAATTAAATTATAAAATTTTCATATATATACATTTCTCTTTCTCATCTTTAATATATATTTTTAATTAATTTTTATTTTTATTTTCTCTCTCATCCTATATACATAAATTTTATAACTCTAATGATTATTTTTTTTTCTCTTTACTCATTATATATATATATATATATATATATATATATATATATATATATTGTCCTAAAATTATTTTTATATATTTTAATAAAGTAATAAATTAGACATTTTTTAATTTATTTTAAAATTAATATTAAACTTTTCTCTCTCATAAAATCTATCTATATAAATAAAATTTATTTCATATATCACCAAAAAATTTATATATATTTTAAATAAAATAAAAAAATTATATATTTTTTAATGTTTGTAAAAAATATATATATAAAAAAAATAACATTTCTATCACCTAAAAAATATATATATTAATTTACCTTCCTAATTAATTCCTTTTTTTATTATTTTCTCATTCATTTTATATGTATATATTCTCACAAAAAAAATATAATTTTTAAAAATAAAAATAAAATATTATATATATTTTAATTTATTTAAAAACAAAATAACATTTCTCTTACCTAATATTAATTTATATATATATATATTAATTTATCTTCATAATTAATTTTTTTTATTATTTTCTCATTCATCTTTTATATATATATATATATATATATATATATATATATATATATATATATATATTTGAGTCTCCATAATTATTAAAAAAAACATGCAAATCATATAAAGAAGTTATAAAATAATATGAAAAGTCACCACTAAAATTTAAAAAATTAGTCACCATATTTATTAAAATAATTTTGAAATAATTTTTTAATTTTGATTAAAATATATATATATATATATATATATATATATTTTTCATATTTATTATATGAATCATTATTTTAATTCTTTTTAATTTAATATAATTATATATTATATTTTAAAAATATTTTTATCTTAATATTTAATTTAAATTTGTAATCCATTTATTAAAAATAATTTTATATCATATATAATTAATTAAAATTTTCTTATTCACTTTTATTTATTATTTCATTATTTTAATTTTTTTTTATTAATTTAATATAATTATATATTAGATTTTAAAAATATTTTAATTTAATTTTTAATTCAAATATCTAAATAATTTATTAAAATATTATTTATTTACCGTATTTATACAATTAATTAATGTTTGTATTCATTATATATTTTATCTATTATTCATCAATATTGATTATATATATATATATATATATATATATATATATATATATATATATATATATATATATAACTCTCCATTTTTATTATAAAAAAATTATACCTTTTATAAATATTTATTATTTATATAATTAATTTTTTTTATTCATTACCTGTTTTATATATTATTCCATTAGTTTAACTTTTTAATTCATTTAATATAATTATATATTAGATTTTAGAATATTTTTATTTTAGTATTTAATTCAAAATTTTAAATAATTTATTAAAAAATTAATTTGATACATTCTCTTCTCTGCATATTTATTATTTATATAATTAATTAATTAATTAATTTTCTTTTATTTATTATATATTTTATCTATTATTAATTAAAAATAATTAAATATTTATACATACTTAAAATTTTAAATTAAATTCAAAAATTAAAAGTGGTCTAATGGTTAAAATGTTCCCATCTCATATTAGAGTTTAGAGTTTGAGTCTCAATTGATGCGATATGATTTAAATGCGTGTGTGAATTTGTGATTGATGAGGGAAGGCCAAAAGTAAGGGTAAGATCGAGGATGAATTTGTGCTTGATAAGGGAAGGCCAAAAGTAAGGGTAAGATGATATATGTGAGTTCTTATAAAAATGTGTGTGTGAATTTATGGTCGAGGATGACATTTGTGAGTCCCTACGTAAATGTATGTGCGAATTTGTGATTGATGGGAAATAAGTAAGGGTAATATATATAATGATGCTTCAAATTAAAATTCTAGGGTGATATCTATCAAAATTTTACACATTTTATATGAATTATCATCAAAATCTCACTATTATCGCGGTACAATCGTCTCTCCTTTCTCTTTAGGTATATGTCTTTATTAAATCAACTCTCCTTTTTCCTTAGGTATATAGGTAGCATGAGAAGAGGAGGAGGGCGATGTCAACGCAAGAGAGACCTAAAGGAAAAAATTCGATCTTAATTTGAAAAAATATGGGAAACGAAGGAAGATGATGATTTGAAATCAAGAGGAAGCTAAGGATTCTGAGTCTGTGGATTTAGAATTTTTTTTTTAAATAAAAAATCAATTAGTTTTTTTTTATTTTTACACATTTTATATGAATTTTTCATTAAATATAGTCGTCTCTCCTTTCTCCTTAGGTAAATGTAGAACGAGAATAGGAGATTTCGACGCAAGAGATACCCAAAAAGAAAAGATTTGATCTTGATTTGAAGAAAAATGGGAAGTGAAAAAAGATGAGGATTCGAAATCAAGAGGAAGAAGAAGCAGGGTATTCTCTGCCCCGTGGATTTAAAAAAAAAGAAATTTTTTTTTTACACATTTTATATTAATTTCTCATCAATTTCTTTTATAATTGTTTGTCCTTTCTTCTTAGGTATAGGTCTTTCTTAAATCGACTCTCCCTTCTTCTAGGTATAGGTAGTACGAGAAAAGGAGGAGGGCTACACCGATGCAACGGAAGATTGTGACGACGACGTGATGTAGGAGGGCGACAAAGACGCGAGAGAGACCTAGAGGAAAAAATTAGATCTTGATTTGAAGAAAAATGGAAAACGAAAGAAGACTAGGATTTTGAAGAAAAATGATAAGCGAAAGAAGACCAGGATTCGAAATCAAGATGAAGTCGAGGACTCTCAGCCTCCATAGATTTAGAAAAGTTTTTTTTTTAAATTCAAAATTAATTATTATTTTTATTTTTTTATTTTTACATAATAAAACTTAATAAAATATTTTATAATAAAATTATAAGTAAAATTGTATTTTAATGAATAATATTAATATTTTAATTATATTTATATATATAATTAATAAAAAATATATTTAACTCTATATTTTGACATGTTTTAAATAATTGATAAATATTTATTAATTTAATTTATAATATTATTATAAATTTATATTTTTTACACAAAATATTATAAAATTAAATTATTATTATTTTTAATAAAAATAATAAATAATGTTATTGTATAATCAATAAATAAATATATAATAATAATAATAATAACACTTAAGTATAAGTGTATATTGTTTTGAAACAAAAATTTTATGGTGTTGCCATAAAAAAAGATGGTTTTTTCACATATATATTTTAATTAATATTTTGAATTTTGTTATATAATAAACTGTCTTCGAAATTTTTTAGAATAATTATGTAAACAAGAGAAAAAATACAAATATATAAATTGCTCAAATATTATTTTTTCTAATTTAAAATAATGTGATAATTCAAGTTTAAAAAAACGGAAAAATTAAATTATATTAATAGAACGAAAAACTAAAATTTTAAATAAAAATGACATATTATTAATATTTTATTTCAGTTGTATCTAAAAGTGAAAGAATATGCACAATATTAAAATTTCTTAAACTTTATATATTTTATATCGATAGTGTTTAACAAATATGATATTATGAAATTAATGTTAAATTGTAAATTTATGTAATAAAATTTAAATAATTATTAATTTTTTATAATTCAAGTGTGTAGATGTAAATAAAAAAATAGAACTTAAATTAGTCACTTTTTTATATAACAAAATTTACTTAAGGTAAAAATTTATGTTTATTATATTTGATTAAATATTTTTAAACTACTGAATATATTAATTATTAATATATTTATATAATGTGATTAAATTTTTTTTTTAAATTATAATTTTTTTTAATTTTATATATTAATTAATTAGTTTATATATATATATATAATTAATTTTAATAAGAAAAATAAATGTATTCAACACCATATAAACAAAGTAAACTATCCAAAAAAATAAAGTAAATAGTGAAGATTTATTAACATTTATATTTTAATTTATATGTTCAGTTTTAATTTAAAAAAAATCTACATTGATATTATTTTCCAAAAATGTTATTTAGTGACAAGGTAGGATTACTAATATCATCACTAATTAAATGTAAATTAATTGTTGTCCAATATTTACTTAATATTGGACAGATTTTGTAAAATGATCTTTGTGCTATTTCATTATTCTTTTACAAAAACAAAAAATATCAACTAATGCTTTTCAATTTTATACTTATGGTAAGTTTTGGTTGACAATATATACAATATTCAAAAAAACAAAATAGTGTTTATATCGTGGTATTCATTAATACCCAAAAATACATATCTTTAATTTGAAATTAATATTAGCTCGGTTAAATATCACTAAATACATATATTTTATATTTTATATAGAACAAATAAAATTGGTGGGTTAAGTTTTGTTAGGTTTAAAAATTCTGAGTTGTCCTAACTATGGGTCCTCAGCTTATGGCCAAGTTATGCCTTTCTTTCAATTTTCTCCTTATTATTTATTAAATTAATTAAATAATTATAAAATTAAATATTTTATTTTAGATAATTAATTTATATATTTATATATTGAAAATAACATTTTTTAATATTAAATATTTTAATATCTTATTTATTTATTAAATACAAATTATAAATTTAAATATTTAATTAATAATAATTAAGTAGATGGACTAAATTTTTATCTCAATAGTATATATAATTATATTTAATAAAACATTTATATTAAATTAGAATCTAAGATATAAAATAGGGTAACTAATAAAAAGGTTATTTAACTTATTAACCTAGTTATATTGAAATAGAGATTCTTAATAGACCAACCTAATTCCATGTTTCTATGTCATTCACGTGGGATCATGTCATTTAAAAATATTAAATAATCAAAAATTATGAAATTAAACATAATAGTTAAAATTTAATATTAAAAATGTTGAACAATTAATTAATTGTGTAAATATATAATGATTAAAAATATAAAATAATGATAATAAAATTCAATAACAAAATTACATATTTTGTTAAGAGTTGGTGAGTTAATTATCCCTCTCTCCAGAATTTAAAAGTTCAATGACTATTATGTGTTTCTATCATTTTCTTATTTCATATTTTAAGATTTTTTATTTTTCGATTTCTCAGTTTTGTTCTTGCGCTTAATTGAGTTTTATCATTTTTTTATTATAGATTTGATCATTTAAAAACAAATTATTCAATAACAAAATTAAAATCTAAATAACAAAAACAAATGAATTGAATAATCATTTTAATTAAAAATATATTTGGTTATGATACATTCTTAGACTACCAAATAAACACAAAATTATAAAATTAATATAATTTATATTTTCTTATGTTTTAAACTAATTTCAACTATAATTATAATAATAATAATATATCAATTAAAATACAAAATTATTAAACTAATGTAATTTATATATATATATATATATATATATATATATATATATATATATATATATATATATATATTATAACTTTTTAACTTATTGATTAATTTTGAAGAATACTTTTTTTTTCATTTTTTTAGATTTAAGTCCCACCTAATTCATTTTTCAAAAACTATGAAAGAAACGTTATTTTAATTTTGCTTTTGCTTTTTCTTTTTCAAGGATTATATTTTGATTATAAAAAAGGCGTTAACACTATGGTCAGTGAAGCTAGACCAGGAAGTGAGGTATTTCTGGAAAAAAATGTCAATCTTAAGTTCTAACTTAAACTAAAAAGTTGGTTCTTTGCTTTTTTTTTTAGAGTAATTTTCTTACTACTGGGAAGATTTTCGTGCGATACACAGGGATAAAAATATATTGTTACAATGTGCCGCGTTCATAAAATTTGGTGTTTAATTAAAAATATAAAGTGAGTCTAGTTGGTTAAAGAGTTGTACTTGTTTTATTAGGTTGCGAGTTCGAAACATACCTACATCATTTTTAATTTTATTTTTAACCATTTTAAGTTTATGGGCTAGTCAACCCAGAATCCGACCCAAGTATCCATTTACTCTCACATAAATATCCAAATTAACCACAGCTCTCGACTTGGCAATCCGGACACTTTCAAAATTAAGCAGCATTATATATATATATATATATATATATATATATATATATATATATATATATATATATATATATATATAACCGTTTTAAGTTTATGGGAGGGTCAACCCAGAATCCAACCCAAGTATCCATTACTCACACATAAATATCTAAATTAACCACAGCTCTCAAACTAGCAATCCGGACACTTTCAAAATTAAGATTTATTATATATATAGATTAGTTAGTTAAAAAGTTAAACTTATATTGTTACAACATCCCGTGTTCATCAAATTTAGTGTTGAATTAAAAATATAATGTGTTATTAGTATAGTTGGTTAAAAAGTTGTACTTGTTTTTGTTAGGTTGCGAGTTCGAAACATACATATAACATTTTTAATTTTATTTTTAACCGTTTTATGTTTTTGGGTGGGTCAACCCAGAATCCGACCCAAGTATCCATTTACTCTCACATATATATCCAAATTAACCACAGATCTCGACCTGGAAATCTGGACACTTTCAAAATTAATCATCATTATATATATAGATTAGTTAGTTAAAAAGTTAAACTTATATTGTTACAACGTCCCGTGTTCATCAAATTTGTTGTTGAATTAAAAACATAAAGTGTTATTAGCCTAGTTGGTTAAAGAGTTGTACTTATTTTGTTAGGTTGCGAGTTCGAAACATACCTACAATATTTTTAATTATATTTTTAACTATTATAAGTTTATGGGGGCCGGTCAACCCACAATCCGACCCAAGTATCTATTTACTCTCACATAAATATCCAAATTTACCACAGTTCTAGACCTGGCAATCCGGACACTTTCAAAATTAAGCATCACTATATATATATATAGATTAATTAGTTAAAAGTTAAACTTATATTGTTACAACGTCCCGCGTTCATTAAATTTGGTGTTGAATTAAAAATATAAAGTGTTATTAGCCTAGTTGGTTAAAAAGTTGTACTTATTTTGTCAGGTTGCGAGTTCAAAACATACATGTAGCGTTTTTAATTTTATATTTAACCGTTTTAAGTTTATGGGTGGGTCAACCTATAATCCGACCCAAGTATCCATTTATTCTCACATATATATCCAAATTAACCACAACTCTTGACCTCGAAATCCGGACACTTTCAAAATTATACATCATTATATATATATATAGATTAGTTAGTTAAAAAGTTAAACTTATATTCTTACAACGTCTCGCGTTCATCAAATTTGGTGTTGAATTAAAAATATAAAGTGTTATAAGCCTAGTTGGTTAAAGAGTTGTACTTGTTTTGTTAGGTTGCGAGTTCGAAACATACCTACAACATTTTTAATTTTATTTTTAACCGTTTATGGGGGCGGGTCAACCCAAAATCCGACCCAAGTATCCATTTACTCTCACATAAATATCCAAATTAACCACAGCTCTCGACTTGGCAATCCGGACACTTTCAAAATTAAGCAGCATTATATATATATATATATATATATATATATATATATATATATATATATATATATATATATATATATATATATATATATATATATATATAACCGTTTTAAGTTTATGGGAGTGTCAACCCAGGATCCAACCCAAGTATCCATTTACTCACACATAAATATTTAAATTAACCACAGCTCTCAAACTGGCAATCCGGACACTTTCAAAATTAAGATTTATTATATGTATAGATTAGTTAGTTAAAAAGTTAAACTTATATTGTTACAACATCCCGTGTTCATCAAATTTAGTGTTGAATTAAAAATATAATGTGTTATTAGTATAGTTGGTTAAAAAGTTGTACTTGTTTTTGTTAGATTGCGAGTTCGAAACATACATATAACATTTTTAATTTTATTTTTAACCGTTTTATGTTTTTGGGTGGGTCAACCCAGAATCCGACCCAAGTATCCATTTACTCTCACATATATATCCAAATTAACCACAGATCTCGACCTGGAAATCTGGACACTTTCAAAATTAATCATCATTATATATATAGATTAGTTAGTTAAAAAGTTAAACTTATATTGTTACAACGTCCCGTGTTCATCAAATTTGTTGTTGAATTAAAAACATAAAGTGTTATTAGTCTAGTTGGTTAAAGAGTTGTACTTATTTTGTTAGGTTGCGAGTTCGAAACATACCTACAATATTTTTAATTATATTTTTAACTATTATAAGTTTATGGGGGCCGGTCAACCCACAATCCGACCCAAGTATCTATTTACTCTCACATAAATATCCAAATTTACCACAGTTCTAGACCTGGCAATCCGGGCACTTTCAAAATTTAGCATCACTATATATATATAGATTAATTAGTTAAAAGTTAAACTTATATTGTTACAACGTCCCGCGTTCATCAAATTTGGTGTTGAATTAAAAATATAAAGTGTTATTAGCCTAGTTGGTTAAAAAGTAGTACTTATCTTGTCAGGTTGCGAGTTCAAAACATACATGTAGCGTTTTTAATTTTATATTTAACCGTTTTAAGTTTATGGGTGGGTCAACCTATAATCCGACCCAAGTATCCATTTATTCTCACATATATATCCAAATTAACCACAGCTCTTGATCTCGAAATCCGGACACTTTCAAAATTATACATCATTATATATATATATATAGATTAGTTAGTTAAAAAGTTAAACTTATATTCTTACAACGTCTCGCGTTCATCAAATTTGGTGTTGAATTAAAAATATAAAGTGTTATAAGCCTAGTTGGTTAAAGAGTTGTACTTGTTTTGTTAGGTTGCGAGTTCGAAACATACCTACAACATTTTTAATTTTATTTTTAACCGTTTATGGGGGCGGGTCAACCCAGAATCCGACCCAAGTATCCATTTACTCTCTTATAAATATCCAAATTAACCACAGCTCTCGAATTGGCAGTCTGTACACTTTCAAAATTAACCAGAGCTCTCGACCTGGTAATCCGGACACTTTCAAAATTAAAAATCATTATATATATATAGATTAGTTAGTTAAAAAGTTAAACTTATATTGTTACAACGTCCCACGTTCATCAAATTTGGTGTTGAATTAAAAATATAATGTTTTATTAGCCTAGTTGTTTAAAGAGTTGTACTTGTTTTATTAGGTTGCGAGTTCGAAACATATCTACAACATTTTTAATTTTATTTTTAACTGTTTTAAGTTTATGGGCGGGTCTACCCAGAATCCGACCCAATTATCCATTTACCCTCACATAAATATCCAAATTAACAACAGCTCTCAACCTGGTAATCTAGACACTTTCAAAATTAAGCATCATTATATATATATATATATATATATATATATAGATATAGATTAGAGAGAAACAAAAGTCTTAGAAACGAGCATGTTGGCTTGGTAGTACTAATTTTTGTGCTTTGTTACTAAATTAAAATAGACATATTTTTTTTGGAGCTATAGAACTCAAGTTAAACGTACAATAAGGTTGCTAAAATAGATAAATAATCTCAAATCAAAAATGGAAATTATTTAAAAAAATATTTTGAAGAATATTTTAAACCATTTTAAAAAATTTTAAATATAATTTAAAACATTTAATATAGAAAATAGTCTAATGAATTAAACTATGAAGCAGCTAAGGCCTTAAATTATGCTTCAGTTTAGGTTGAGTTTAGGCCTGAATGAGATTAGTGGTTCTAGAGGTATGGGCATGGCTTGGGTGAATCAGGGTCCAGAGAGGTTTGGGCAAAGTTTTGGCTCGTAGGCTTAGTCCGAAGCTGGGCTGACGCAGACAACCTAGAGATCGCAGGTTCAAATCATCGGGGTCTTGCATGTTAAGGCACGTACGCATCTCCTAATCTTATTTATGATTTTCTTTCTTATTTATTTTTGATGTTTTATTTAAATTATCATGCATTTAATTAATTCGAGATTTGGTTGATATGGTCATTTTGAATCAATTATTTATTTTAAATCTCGAGAAGTAATCTCAATTTTTTTTTTAAAAATAATAAAATTTAGAGGGTAAAATATAATTGTCTACAACTAGCTTCTATCACCTATACCAAATTATGTTATAACTTGATTTAATTTTTGTTATTTGGTTGTGACTTTTGGGAAAAAATAAATTAATGAAACAAGTTTAATCTTTTAAAAAAAAGTTATCACATAAGCTTACAGAATAACTAATAATCCACTACACAAATTTAAAATTATTTTGAAAATAAATTGAATTGAATTTTGATTAGTTCTTTTCTTTGTGTTACCAATAATTAAAAACTGAATTCAATTAATAAAAATTCACCACTAACATGAATACATATCACCTAATAAAGTTCCTTGATTTATGCATATTAACATTGGAACAAAAGTCTGACTCAACCACGTTTGATTTGATTTCACCGTCATCGGCCGAGGGCTTCAGTTAAGCCCAATAAACTATCGAGCCCAATTACTCAAGGACAAGGACACACAAACCTCGAATTCCAAAAATTAAAATTAAAAGATATATGTTCACTTTTTTATTCACATTATTAATTTATGAGTATTTATGTGATCAGATGGATATATTTGTTGAAACTTTTAAACTAATTTTATAAATTTTATTAACGAATTTAAATTAGAATATAAATAATAAAATTAAATTAAATTCACATAAAGTCCTAACGTGAATTAAGGTTCATGTATATAATTTGAATTAATTAATTTAAAATAATTAATTTAAAATGTCTTAATGACCAATTAACAAAATGTTGTTAATTTTTAAGATAATGTATATGAGTTTATTAATATCAATTATTTTGATAATTTAATGTTATTATTAACAATTGAAAAAAATATGTAACAACATTATTGCAAAATAAATGACTTAATTAATTTTGACAAATAATTACCCTTAAGAAGAAATATCGAGACAATGAAGAGTCAAACAATGTTAACCATTTGATCAATTGATGATTTAATTAATAGTTTATTATTTTAACAATATAAATATGCATTCTATCGCACATCATCTTAGGTAATATCACATCATCTTATCATTTTTCACTCTAGAACTCCGACAAAAAAAATCTTTAGAATTTCAAAGGTCATCTCTTTATTTTATGAGTGTTCTTCGAGTTCTTGACTCATCGTATTTCCGTTGAAACCCGGTAATCATTGCGTAAAGATTTCAGTGTTGAATCACTATTTGTTATACTTTGGGAAACAATTATCTATGATAAGCTTCAGCACAAAGGGAACACAAAGGGAGATGATGAAACTGTTTTAAGGAAAATGTGGTACGCACTTATTACGAATCAATTTCTCAATTTGATAATTTTGTTCTTTTGTATATTCTAAATTTTAAAATTTATTTGTAACATTATAATATATTTATTTATTTTAATTTTGAAGAAAAAAATATTAACAGTATTTATATGATTAGTTTATTAGTATATAGGTGATTATATGCATGATTCTTAAGTCATATTTGTACTAATTTTGAAAAAAAAATGTAGTGAGTACATGCAAAATTCAAGAAATGACCGAGTACATAAAAAATCATGCAAAAATGGAAAATTAGTCAACAAAAGGAATGACAAAAAAAACGCCGTCGTTGCGATAATATTTTTTCATTAATTTTTATATTTATCGTCATACCAAATATTAACAAAGAGTATGTCACTCCCTCATTTATTTAAGAGATGAGAGAGAAAACGAGAGATGACTCTTCATCTCTCGCCCGTCAAACCCTAAATAGTGTCACCAACCCAACATGAAGTTGGCGATGTCGTTGCTAACCCCGCCTCTCAACTAGAGCTGAAGGAAACTCCCACCTAGTCTAAGGATTTAGAGAAAATGATAGAGGACTATTGCTCTCCCGCCCTCAAACCCTAGATTATGTCACCAACCCAACTTGAAGTTAGCGATGTCGCGCTACCCTCGCCTCCCAACTAAAGCTGAAGGAAACTCCCACCCAGTCCAAGGATTTGGTGTTAGAGAATGCATATTCGATTTAGTGAGTTTTTTTTTCATTTCTTACTGATATGGGAGTATATGGAAATGTGTAATCTAGATATAGTATAAAAGGGATGGGGTTGTGTTTTTTTTTTATCTATTTTTGTGTTTGATGATCCAAATTTTAGTTTAGAAGAGAAATTGTATGTTTCATAGCATTAACTACTGAATGTATATTCATTTAGCCTCTATTGGAACAATTTTTTCTAGATCTAGTTAGAATCAAACTTTAGTCCACACAATATTAGATCATCTATACATCCTCCTTGCTTAAATGCAGTGGTTCAGATTTTGAAGAAATTTATAGTTGTTGTAATTCTTTTTTAGTTGTTAAGTTGATGTTGTAGATTTCTAATGATGTCGCATAAGATGTTGTTAAGTGAGAATGCATAAATACTATGATTTTCACCACTAGTTAGGAAATCAATTATGAAGCTTGATGAACTTGTTAATTTTGTTGCATTTTGAATTATTTTTATTTTGCTTTCTTTTATATTTTTTCTAATATATCTTTGATTATGTAAGAACTCATAACATCTCATGTCATGACTTAGTTAATAATGTTTGAGTTATTTTTTATCATTATGTGAGCTTCAAAAATATAAGATCAATTGAATGATTTTTTCTAAAAATAAACAAATAAAAAATAAATCTTACTGATAACTACCACCAAAATTAAATCTAAAACAAGTATTTTAGCATTCTTTTTACAAATTTCATTGCCTAGTACTATTTACAAATATTTATATAATATTATAATTTAATACCAAAATGAAATGTGTTATTATTTTAAATATTAGTGTTTTTACATAAAAAAAAAACTAGGGCCTTATTCATATACTTCTTATATTTTGTGATGTCAAACTATTTACAACTGTCTCAAAATTTAATATATATGGACTATATATGTTAAGTTGTTGTAAATAGAAAAAAATATATCCAGTCAAAATTTTATATTTGTTTCCAAAATTTCTATGACCTATTAATGTCAAAATTAATTATTTTTTTATAAAATATCTATATAAAGTAGGTTTAAGGTGAGCAAAAACCATATACAAAAAATCAAATATTAAAGCTCTTTGTAGTACATTATCTCCAATAGAATCCTCAAGCAATAACAACCCCATCAATGACTCGTCCCCAAGAGATTTTAATGATGAAGAAGATAAGAAGATGAAAAAGTAAACAGAAGGTGCAATAAAATGTTGTTCAGGATCTTAGTTCTTTCAAGAATGAGGGAAGAAAAATATATGATGACTTGAATGAATTTGACTTTGAAGATGGAGTAATGGATGACTTCGACGACGGAGAAAAATATTTTCACTCATCTGACAACAATGATGATGAAAATGGCAGCGACTACGATTTAGAAGAAGTTTCTGGTTTTTTTGACGTTGTTGTTGACAGGGGTGGAGCCACTCATGGTCTAGGGTGGACTCCAGCCCCACCTAAATTAAAATAATTCTTAGATTATGGTAGGCTCCACCCCAATTAAATTAAAAAAAATAAAACAAATGAATAAACGTCTCTCTTCCTTTTTAACAAATTATCAAACTTCTTTCATCCTATATAATATAATATAATAATACATTATATTATATTATTATATTATATAATATATTATATTATATTATATTATATTATATTATATTATATTATATTATATTATATTATATTATATTTTATTATATTATAGTTTCCTTATAAAGATGCACACAATTATTCTCTTTCTCTTAAACGTTTAACACATCCATCAAATCTTTCGAGCACATATGATCGATGATCGTTACCGGAGGAAGTGGAAGTTGAACTAATGTTACGCATTGCAAGATCGACTTAACTCTCCTCTTCCATTGCATGTTTCATTTTCTTAATCTCTTTTATCTGTAATCTTTTTTGTTATATTTCAAATTCTGATCAACAATCAATCGCACTGATCGAAGCATTATGTAATCTTTCTATTATATTTCAAATTATATTATGTATGTTTTATTTAAATTTTGTTAGTGTTATAATGGAACTATCAACTATGGAAGTTAAAAGAAAAACTATTAACTCATTTTTTAAACCAAAAGATCAGTCATGTCCAAGTGAAGGGGTAATCAATCAAGTATCCATATTTAAAATATCCATGCTCAAGAACCTAACAAATTTCCTAGAATTGATGTTGATGTAAGTTCTCTTGAACCTGATCCAACATTACGTATTCCGATGTAGAAATATCCTTTTAATCAAATGGATGAAATTAGACGAGCTTATATCAAGATGGGTCCATATCAACCTATTAAGGATGAGTACCCGCCGACCAAATTTGGAAATCAAAATCGACGGTTCCAAAGTCATTGATTTAAGAAATTTACTTGGTTAGAATACTCTCCTTTGAAAGATGCTGATTTTTGTTTCCCATGTTTCTTGTTTGAACATAAACAACCCCAAAAACCTACATTTACAATAGATGGATTCAAATATTGGAAGCGAGTTAATGATGGGGATAAATGCTCTTTTGTTATGCATATAAGATGTAATACTTCACCATATAATAGGGAAGTTGAATATCTTGATAATCTAATGAATATCCCTTGTCATATTGACAAAGTACTGAATGCACAGTCTTCAGATGAAAAACAAAAAGAATAGATTACGGCTTACAGTAACTATTGAAAGCATTCGGTGACTCACTTTACAAGCATGTGCATTGAGAGAGAATGACGATTCGCCATCTTCAAATAATCGTGGAAATTTTATTGAGATGATAAAATTTATAGGAAAATTGAATGAGAGTATTGAAAACACTATCTTAGAAAAAGCTCAAAAAATGTAAAGTATACTTCTCTGGATATTCAGAAAGATGTATTGAATGTTATTGCCAACCAAGTGAGAACAAAGATTCGCTAGGAAATCGGGGATGCAAAATTCTGCATTTTAGTTGACGAAGCAAGAGATACATCTAACAAGGAGCAGATGGCTATTGTGTTAAGATTTGTGGATATTGATGGGGTTTTACGAGAACGGTTCTTTGCCATTGTAAATGTGGCTGATACAACTGCTGCAACACTTAAGAAAGAAATATTTGATGCTCTTGGTCGTTATGACTTGCATATCCATAACATGAGGGGACAAGGATACGATGGTGCTAGCAATATGCGTGGCTCTTGGAATGGATTACAGGCTCTTTGTTTGAAAGAATGTTCATGTGCATATTATGTACATTGTTTTGCTCATCGGCTTCAATTAATGACCTCTTTTTCGGCAGCCGCAATTAATGCTAATTGAAGCCGACGAGTAAAACAATGTACAAAAAATGCACATGAACATTATTTCAAAAGAAGAGCCGGTAATCCATTCCAAGAGCCACACATATTACTAGCACCATCGTATCCTTGTCCCCTCATGTTATGGATATGCGAGTCATAATGACCAAGAGCATCAGATATTTCTTTCTTAAGTGTTGCAGAAGTTGTATCAGCAACATTTATAATGGCAAAGAACCGTTCTTGTAAAACCCCATCAATATCCACAAATTTTAACACAATAGCCATCTCCTCCTTGCTAGATGCATCTCTTTCTTCGTCAACTAAAATGTAGAATTTGGCATCCCCGATTTCCTGGCGAATCTTTGTTCTCACTTGGTTGACAATAACATTCAATACATCTTTCTAAATATTCAGAGAAGTATACTTTGCATTTTTGGAGCTTTTTCTAAGATAGTGTTTTCAATACTCTCATTCAATTTTCCCATAAATTTTATTATCTCAATAAAATTTCCACGATTATTAAAAGATGGACACTCGTCATGCCCTCTCAATGCACACACTTGCAAAGTGAGCCATCGAATGCTTTCAATAGTTGTTGTAAGTCGTAATTTGTTCTTTTGTTTTTCATCTGAAAGACTGTGCATTCAGAACTATGTCAATATGACAAGGGATATTCATTAGATTATTAAGATATTCAACTACCTTATTATGTGGTGAAGTATTACATCCTATATGTATAACAAAAGAGTATCTACCCCTATCATTAACTCGCTTCCAATATTTGAATCCATCTATTATAAATGTAGGTTTTTGGGGTTGCTTATGTTCAAAAAAGAAATATGGGAAACAAAAAGTAATATCTTTCAAAGGAGAGTATTCTAACCAAGTACATTTCTTAAACCAATGACTTTGGAACCGTCGATTTTGATTTTCAAATTTGATCGGCAGGTACTCATCTTTAATAGGTTGATGTGGCCCCATCATGATATAAGCTCGTCTAATTTCATCTCTTTGATGAAAAGGATATTTCCACATCGGAATACGTAATGCTGGATCAAGTGTTAAAGAGAACTTACATCAACATCAATTTTAGGAGATTTGTTAGGTTCTTGAACATGGATATTTAAGATATCGATAGTTGATTGATTACTCCCTTGACTTGGACATGACTGATCTTTTGGTTTAAAAAATGAGTTAATAGTTTTTCTTTTAGCTTCCATAATTGATATTCCATTATAACCCTAACAAAATTTAAATAAAACACACATAATATAATTTGAAATATAACAGAACATATTACATAATGCTTCGATCAATTTGCGATTGATTGTTGATCAGAATTTGAAATATAACAGAACAGATTACATATAAAAGAGATTAAGAGAATGAAACCTGTAATGGAGGAGGAGAGATAAACCGATCTTGTAATGCGTAACATTAGTTCAACTTCCACCTCCTTCGGTAATAATCATCGATCATATGTGATCGGAAGATTTGATAAATGTGTTAAACGTTTAAGAGAATGAAAATAATTGTGTGCATCTTTATAAGGAAACTATAATATAATATATTATAATATAATATAATATAATATAATATAATATAATATAATATAATATAATATAATATAATATAATATAGAATATAATAAAGATCGTAACATTAATTCAACTTCCACTTCCTTCGGTAACAATCATCGATCATATTTGATCGGAAGATTTGATGAATGTGTTAAACGTTTAAGAGAAAGAAAATAATTGTGTGCATCTTTATAAAAAATTATAATATAATATAATATAATATAATATAGAATATATTATATTATATTATATCAATATAATAATATATTATATTGTATAGGACGAAAGAAGTTTGATATTTCTTTAAAATTTAAAATAAAAAAGTAAGAGAGAATTTTATTCACTTTGTTTTATTTTATTTTTTTAATTTAATTGGGATAGAGCTCATTATAATCTATAATCTAAGGATTATTTTAATTTAGGTAGGACTGGAGCCCACTCAGTCCATTATCTCCGCCCTACATATAAGGATATAAGTATGATTTTCTCTATTTGTAATTTTATTTTTTTCTTGTTATATTTTTTTATATATATAATATAATATATAAGAGAGACTTTTTTAAATTACCATATTTTGTTAAACATTATAATTTAGTAGAAAATTTATTTAATATTTTCTAAATTTATACATTTGAAATAATTCAAAAATACTAAATAATCTTAAATATGTATTTTGCCAACATTAAACGAGGATTTTATTAATAGCTATATTTATTACTTAATTATTGATTAATCTTATTTTAATTGAATTATATTATGACTTAAATATAAATATGTATGAATAATCATTGTGTTAATATATGTTTTTAGGACTATATAAATTATTTTAATTTTAGGATTTTAATGAAATAAAATAAATTTATATTTATAAATTTTAAATTATTACATATTAAAATAAATAAAATTATATGATTAATTTTCTAACTATAATAATTTTTTAATATAATTTATTATTATTATTTTTTAAAAATAATCTTATATATAATTATTTATAAATAATAATACTATATAACAAATATTATTTTAAAATAAATTTTAATTTCCAACCATTTTTTTATGTAACATTTATAATAAATATAAATTCCAATCTAAATTGGTACAAATTTGTGATCATTCAAATATTTATTAATTTATAATTTTAAAAATTGTGATAGTCTAAATGTTGATTGATTCTCCAAACCGATAGAGTAGGCAAATCAGTAAATATATTTATTTTTTTAAAATATTAAAAATTGTGAGAGAACACAGGAAAACGGTGGAATCTTAGCATCTCGTTTAATACTATTGATCTTTCACTATGATTTTTTGATGGTCACTGTTCTATTGAAGTGGGGGAAATAGGGTGAGTTCCAATAAATTTGTTTGGAATTCATTTTTTAAAACTAACTTATATTCAAATTCAGTTTTTATTTATTTTTATTATTTAAATTATTATAACTCATTATTAAATATAACTTAAATTTAATTAATTTATATTATATAAATATATATTCAAATTATTATCTTTTATAAATTTAATTATTTATATTTTAATATTCTATTTAAATTATTGTTTTTAATTTGATTCTTTATATTTTAATATATCTTTTTAAATTATTATTTTTATAAATTTAATTATATATACATTTAAGTTATTATTTTATATAATAATAAATATTTATTTTATGATCTAATAAATAAATAATAAATAATAATAAATATTTATTTTATGATCTCATAAATAAATAATAAATAATAATAAATTTAAAATATCATAATAATACCAATAACTTAATAATCCATAAAAATTATGGACTTTTATGTGTTATTCATCTTAGTTTGAATACGTTGGCTTTAACCTCAATAATTTTGTTTCTTTCTCAAATTTTCATTGTGAACGAGATTATCATATATCTCACAATCATGTACTACTAGGAACGTCCAATGTAATTCGTTAGGTATGAGATGAAATTCATACCGACACATCCCAGAATTGTTGTCAAGCGAACATTTGGAGGAACACAATTCTATGATCAAAACCTTAGAGATTTAATCCTACAAGTCAATGATGAGTTAATTATTTAGAAAATGAGTTTCAGATACTATAATGCTTCAAAAAATTACAAAAGGAATTCAAGTTAGCCGATATCACCAACCGGACAGCATTAGACTCTACATCAGTTAGGTCGGTTTTGAGATATAGACTGGTGTTGGGCAAACCGAGAGCTTCAGAAAATAGCTCTTCGGTGATCAGAATTTCCTTGCCGTTGACGGTGGCAGAGACCTTCCTTTTTGTTAGCGTCGCCGTCGCCAGAAACTCCATTACCGCCGTCGGATATATAATGAATGGACCAGATAAGAACTCCTCCAGCCCTGAATCTCTTAGAGATTGAAAAACAGCTTTGTTTTTGTCTCCAGCGTGTTCATCAATATCTGCGAAATCAACTTGCAACATCCATTGGAAGGGTGCTTTGCTTAGAGCCATGATAGATTTTGAGAAGAAGATATGAAGAACGATGATGATCGGAGTTTGGAATGCCTTTGAAGATCTGGAAATTTTAGAGAAAGAAAACGTATGTGTCGAATGGGCTGATTTGAATTTATATAGACGACGGTTCCGAACGGTTGGAAGATGAACCGTCACTTGATAATGTTTTGCCGCCAACTTTCCCTCCAAAAGTTACTGCAGTAACTTTCGGCGGTAAATACGGAAAACCAATGGGCGGTAAATTTTGGGAGGTAAAACCGTGGGCGGTAATTTTTCAAATTTTGTCGTTTTGCTTGAGATTCCGGTTTTACTTGAAGCATTGTTAACCGAAAGTTTTGTTTAACATTGAGTCTTATGTCTATTTGAGCTTTAAGAACCGGAAGGAAAGATATGAAGGAAAAACCGGAGACTTTTAAAAGTAGATATTTTATAAATGATAAAATGTTAACATCAGGCGGTTTTGGTCGTACAACAAAATGACCAAAAACCGGAAAGAAGAACAAATAACTTAGTTTTCTTTAAACCAATCCCCTTCCACCATTCTGTCGAACCACTTGTTCACGGTGTTGTCGGGTGTCCGTTCCTCAATCCTTGATATCCATCTGTCCAGCATGGATATGGTGATGGTGTTGGACGGTCCGACAAGAATACCGGGTTCAAGATGACGACGCAGAGCCATCAGAAACCGGGTGATTTGAGGGGCGAAGCTGGTCCTTCCCCTTGAAGCGGTTATGAGCTGCTTCAAGTTGTTGAAAAGGTAGGTTGCCCAGTTGATTGACGAGTTGCGGATGATGGCTATCATGATGTCGAAAGCCTCCCGGTTGTAGTTCTAGTTTGGCATTCGGCCCATGATAGACCTTTGAACCAAATCATGCAGGACTTGGTAGTGAGGGGCAAGTTTCTCTTTCTTCCCAAAGTCCTTGATCGGTACGTTGGAAGAATAGAAGATCTGGAAGAAGTCTTCCTTAGCCGGAAGGAATGGCGTTGGGAAGTCTGAAAAGCCTTCGGTTGGAAGGTGAAAGAAGTTGGCAAATTGCTCTTCGGTAATCCGAAGAAATTGGCCGTCGATGATGGTGCGGATGCTTCCATCATCTAGAATGTGGCCATTATTGAAGAACTCGCACACCTCCTCTACGAGGATAGTGTCTGAGCCTTTGAGGAATCCTTGAAGCCCCGATTCTATGATCGGTTGAAAGATACATTCATGATATCTGCTGTCTTTTATGCCTTCAAAGTCGACGATGAGAGTGTTTCTGAGTTCAGCAGACATTGTGAGAAAGAGTGAGAAAGGTTGAAGAGATTTTCTGATCTTTCAAGCTTTAGAGAGAAAGGTGAAGAGAACGTTTTTTGAAGATGGAAGATTGGGTCCCCTTTTATAGCTTCAAACGGTTGGATGCATTTAATGAGGATATTTTGAAAAATCTAACCGTTTATGTCTGGTCATTAATGACTTTGTGAGTTTTCAAGAGAATAAAGACATGTCTTGTCGAATCAAGTCAGACATGCTTATTGAAGATGGAGATTTATGTTTCCAAGAGTAATTTGATTTGATTTGGTATGACGCATTAAATATTTGATCATTTATGATTTTAGATTTTAGATTTAAAGAGGAAGGAAATACGCTTCATTAATTGTGGTACAAAACCGGTAGTACAACAAAATTACCGGTTTTGGAAAAGAAAAGAAGTGAGACAGAAAGAAAAACAGGCTAAACGTTAGATGATTCAGCCGCTTGATTTCTTCTGGCCTTAAATGCTTCCCACCGGTCGACCAACTCTTGTACTCTCTATTTAGTGAGCACGTGCCTTGGATGGAGGGTTACGAAGGGTCCGGAGTGGATGTCCAGACTTGCACAAAAACCGCTCAGCTGAGGAGCGTAGCCGGTTTTGTTTGAAAGGAGCATCTTCTTCAGGTTGCTGAAGATGATCCATGACCAATTGATCGGTGTCCCAACCGTTACAGCAATCATCATCTCGAAAAGCCTTTGGGTGTAATAATAGCTTTTCCCAGAATCTGCCCAAGATGGACTTTCCCAAAATCTCACAGAGAAGCTGGTACTTGTGGGAGAGTTGGCTTTTAGCACCCTAGGGTCTAACCGGGATGTCAGAGTTGGAAAACTGACGATACATTTCTTCCATGGTCACCGGAGAGTAGGTTAAGTCGGTTACCCCTTCAGTGGGCAAGCCGCAGTATTCAGCGAAATCCGTCTCGTTGAATAAGAATTTCTGACCGTAAACTTGTGCAACGATTATGTCTCGATGCACTTTCTTTGCGGTCTGGAAGAATTCTTCGACTACTAGGTAGTCGAGAATGAATCTGTTTTTGAGGAATCCTCTTAGCCCGTTTCTTTCAACGACTAAGAACATTTCTCTAACTTCATGCTCTTCATATTGGTAGATTGAGTTAAAATCCGCCAATAGAATCTTCTTTGCTAGAGAGTTGGAGTTCATGTTCTTGAGAGAGAGTTTTAATCTCAAGACTGTTTTTGTGAATAGTAACTTTGTGAAGATTTTGTGAAGGTTTAAGGGTGGTTTATATAGCCAGGGGTTCGGCTAGATTAGTAGGTTTAAGCATGCTTGGTGATGTCATCAGTTATTAATAGGCTTTAACTTGTTGAAGTAAATAATGTTTATTTCCAAGACAAATCTAATTATTACCAAGATATTCATGATGATAAAAATCCGTTGACAAGATGTGAGTTTCCCTCTCTTGATGATGGACACATGTCGTCATCTCGATTGTGGTAGACTGTTTTTATTTATTACATGCTTCATTTTTCAAAATATGCATGAAAACTCAGTTAGTTATCCCAAGTTAACCGGAGAAGTTCATTCCATCAGACCAGAATGCATTTGTACTAAGCGGTTTTCCATGACCGGTTTTAGTTGAATATCTTGGTCCGATTGTGAAGAAATATGTAGTTACATCAACATTTGTTCAACTTTGGATTGAGTATATCCACTTCAACCTGGTTATTTCAACCGTACAGTAAGTATACATGTGATTTAAAGTTATGAAGTAATCGGGCATAACCGGAGACTTCCTCCCGGTTAGCATTCTTGAATTATCAATGGCCTATTTGAATATGGTTTGAGAAGCTAGAGCTTCTCCCTGAACACATATCCCAGTTTCTCATTGTTATGCATGCATAATCATGATATCAGTTGATTAAGATTAGTAAGTCCCAAAATATTTCGAAAGTGAGAAAACTTAGCTTCCTGTAGCGGTTTTGTGAATATATCCACTACTTGTTGCTCGGTCGAGACGTATTCCAGCCGAATGTGTTTCTCCTAAACGTGCTCCCGGATAAAATGGTGTCTTATATCAATATGCTTTGTTCTTGAGTGCAACACCGGATTGTATGTAATCGCTATAGCACTTGTGTTGTCACAGAAAATTGGAGATTCCTTGGCTTCTATCCCGAAGTCCCTTAGTTGCTGTTGAATCCAGAGAAGTTGTGCACAACAGCTTCCGGCCGCTATGTACTCTGCCTCTGCGGTTGATGTTGCAACAGATGTTTGTTTCTTGCTGCTCCAAATGACTAACTGGTCACCTAAGAACTGGCAGGTTCCACTTGTGCTCTTTCTATCGATCTTACATCCCGCGTAATCGGCGTCTGAGTAGCTTATAAGATTGAAACTCGAGTCTTTTGGGTACCAAAGTCCCACTTCTTGAGTTCCCTTTAGATATTTTAAGATTCTTTTGGCCGCAGTATAATGTGATTGCTTTGGATTTGCTTGGAATCTTCCGCATACTCCAACCGCAAACAAAATGTCAGGTCGGCTGGCTGTTAGATATAGCAATGATCCGATCATTCCTCGATATGCTGTGATGTCAACGGCTTGACCATCATCATCTTTGTCCAGTTTTACAGAAGGACTCATTGGCGTAGCCGCTTCAGCGCATGTATTCATTCCAAATTTCTTCAACAGTTCGGTTGTATACTTCGGTTGGCTTATGAAGGTTCCTGCTTCAATCTGCTTAACCTGAAGTCCTAGAAAGAAACTCAATTCTCCCATCATACTCATTTAAAATTTGTCAGTCATCATTTTTGAAAACTTATCACATAACTTTGGATCGGTTGATCCGAATATAATACCGTCGACATAAATCTGAACAAGTAATATTTGTTCATTTCTCTCAAATTTGAAAAGTGTTTTGTCTACCGAACCTATTATGAATTTGTGATCAAATAAAAATTGTGTCAATGTATCATACCAAGCTCTTGGAGCTTGTTTCAAACCGTAAAGGGCTTTGTTCAGCCGGTAAACATGATTTTCGTGTTCAGGATTTTTGAAACCTGGAGGTTGATTAACATACACCTCTTCATTTACTTTACCATTTAAAAACGCACTCTTAATATCCATTTGAAAAACTTTGAAATTTTTATAAGCTGCATATGCTAAAAATATTCTAATGGCCTTAAGTCTAGCTACAGGGGCAAATGATTCTTCAAAATCAACGCCTTCTTCCTGTTTATAGCCTTGAGCCACTAACCGGGCTTTGTTCCTCGTAACTAAACCGTCTTCATTGAGTTTATTTCTGAATACCCATCGTGTTCCTATAACCGGTTTGTTTTTTGGTTTAGGAACTAGGTACCAGACTTTATTCCTC
The DNA here is from genome assembly GCF_907164915.1 of Impatiens glandulifera. Lineage (NCBI taxonomy): Eukaryota > Viridiplantae > Streptophyta > Magnoliopsida > Ericales > Balsaminaceae > Impatiens > Impatiens glandulifera. Next base: position 30,898,158 of record NC_061866.1, read on the forward strand.
TCAAACTTGTTTAATTCCTTTTGCATTGCTAGGATCCAATCGGGATCTAACAATGCTTCATCCACCTTTTTCGGCTCAATTTGTGATATGAAAGCGGAGTTTTCATAGTGATCCAAATTTTGTTGCCTAGTTCGGACGGGTGAGGATATGTTACCTATTACTAGTTCAAGAGGATGATTTTTGTTCCTTCTGAGGTTAATCCGAGACGTGTCTATCAAGCTTTCGGTTGACTGATCAAGGTTATACTAATCGGTAGGTTGAACAGAGTCAGACCGACCGATTTCTTTAGTAGAAACTGAAGAGTCAACTTTCTGCGGTAAAGAAGCTTGATCAGGCTGAGTTTCAGCATCAACCGCTTGGTCCTTGACAAATCGTCTAAAAACCGGAACCTCGTCTTCATCATCAGAATAGATATTGAAGTTTTCCATTCTATTGTGAAGATCGAAGGGTAATGCAGTGTTTCGTTCAACCGATTCATCGAAAACAACGTGTGCGGTTTCTTCAACTGTTAAAGTACTAGTATTGTATATTCTGTAGGCTTTACTCACAGCTGAATATCCCAACATTATTCCCTCATCGGATTTAGCATCAAAAGCGGTCAAGTAATTCTTGTCGTTATTGTGAACAAAACATTTGCTACCAAAAATTCGAAAATACCGTACGCTTGGAATTTGATCATAGTAAATTTCAAAGGGAGTTTTAGAAAAACGTTTAGTTACTAAAGATCGGTTTTGTGTGTAGCATGCGGTGTTGATAGCTTCAGCCCAAAACTTTTGAGCAATGCCCGAATCAGCTATCATTGACCTTGCGGCTTCCTTGAGAGTTCGGTTTCTTCTCTCAGCCAGGCCGTTTTGTTGAGGAGTTCTAGCACTAGACAACTCGTGTCTAATACCGGAATCATCAAGAAAAGTAGTTAAATTACTGTTTATAAATTCAGTTCCTCTATCGCTTCTGATTTTGTTCACTCGAATAGATTTTTCATTTTGTATTCTCAAAATCAGTTTAATCAGGTTTGGAGTTGCTTGGCTTTTAGAATCTAGAAAAGTTACCCAAGTAAATATAGAATAATCATCAATAACTACCATAGTATAATGCATGCCTCCTAAACTGGTTACTTTAACCGGACCAAACAGATCCATATGTAAAAGTTCTAAACATCGTTCAGATTGACAGTTTCCTTTACTTTTGAAAGATGACTTTACTTGTTTGCCCATTTGACATGCAGCACATACTTTATCTTTTGAAAACTTAACATTTGGAAAGCCATGAACTAGTTCCTTGGAACATATGAAGTTAATTGTTTTGAAATTCAAGTGATTTAACCGTTTATGCCAAAGCCAGTTTGGATCATTTCCGGCTAACATACATACAGGTTTTCAAAATCAGTTTTCCAATTAACTTTGTAAATATTTCCCATCCGGTTACCGGTTAAAAGAATATCATTGTCTTGATTCTTAACTAAGCATGCGTTTTTATGAAATTCAACTTTATAACCCACATCACACATTTGACTTATGCTTAGCAAGTTAAAACGTAGTTCTTCTACCAGCAATACATTATTTATGGATAGATTACCATGGACAATCTTACCCTTGCCCACGGTTTTACCTTTCGAGTTGTCACCGAATGTTATGATTGCTCCGGTTTCATACTTGATGTCGGTTAGTAGCTCTTCGTTTCCGGTCATATGTCTGGAACATCCACTGTCCAGGTACCATTCTGAATTCTTTAGCCGGTTGCTCCTCCTAACCTGCATCAGAAAATTATTTACACATTTTTGGTACCCACATTCAGTTGGGTCCATGGTTGATTAGTCCCTTTGGGATCCAGACTTGAATAAGTCGGATCACTTTCCCGGTATCTGTTTTTATAATATTTGGCTTAACTTCTTGACTATTGCTCAAGAATGCCTTATGTTGTGATGAGTTTCTTTGGGATCGAGTTTTATTTGGTTTCCGGTTGACTTTCCTTCTCTCAGGATGAAGCTAGTTTTCGGATTCGGTAGGGCTTACATACTTAAGTTTTTTTTTTCCGGTTTTAAGTCATTTTCGGTTTTTGAACTCTTGACAAATTTTATGAATGGAAGGTTGTCTTTTGTGAGTTTCATCCCGTTAGATTGTTTTGATTCGTTTTGTTTATTTGGTTCGTAACCGATACCGAACCTACACTTAGGATGTCTTTTATAATTACACATTTGTTTTACGGCTTGACGTGATCTTTCCCACGCAGCCGTGACGTACATTGTTCGTTCATCGGTTTCAGTTACTGGTTGAACTGTCTTCTCATTATCGGAGAATAGTTCATCCGGTACATACATTTCGATTTCACATGTTTTAACAGATACATTATTTGATTGTTCGGTTTTAGATTCTACCAGAGTCGGTATGTACGCAGATATGTTTCTGAACTCAGCAACCATTTCGTTGAGTGCAGAAATCAAATCTTCCTTGGTAAACTCGTCAGAAGAGAAGTCAAATACCTCTTCGTCGTTTGCCATGAAGCAGGTCACTTTTTCTTCACCGTCTTCATTATCGGAGTACGCCCACTCGCTTCCACCGTCGGATGCAATGAGTGCCTTCTGAATCTCCTTTCCTTCGTCTGTATGCTGATCATCGTTTCTCCGGTAGTCGTTTCGTTGGTTATCGTTTCTTCGGTAGTTGTTTCCCTGGTAGTTGTTTCCCTGGTACCGGTTGCCTTGATAGTTGTTCCCTTGATAGTTTCCTTCCGTTTTTCTATCGTCTCTCATTGGTTTTCTACATTCTGACCTGAAATGTCCAAAACCGTCACAGTTATAGCATCGTTTATTTGATTTGTCTACATAATTATAATTAAAGTCATTGTTAGATGGTGTCTGGCTCTTCTTCATGAATCTCCCGAATTTCTGAGCTAGCATCGCCATCACATCTTCAGTGATCTGATCGGTGCTTTTGACTGGAGCCGGAACGATTGATACTTTGACCGTCGGTTCCACCGATGTAACCAAAGCTCTGGTTGCGGTTGATGTGGATGCTTCATCTTCGATCCGATATTTGATCTCGAACTCGTAGGCTTTTAGATCCTCGAACACATCATGCAACTTCATCTGCCCGAGGATGCTTGATTCCCTCATCACCATGGTCTTGATGTCCCAAGTGCTTGGCAGAGATCTTAAGGCTTTGATGATTACTTCTCAGTTGTCATACTTCTTTCCGAGTGTTTGAAGCTCGTTGACCACACTGGTGAACCGGTTGCTGAATTCTTTCATGTTTTCCTCCGGTTTCATCCTGATGTTTTCATATTTCTGTGTAGCCACCAAGATTTTGTTTTCCTTTGTTCTTGCGTTTCCCTCATGGATCTGAATGATCGTTTCCCAGGCTTCCTTTGCATTTTCACACTCTGATATTTTGTTCAAGGTGTTATCATCTATAGCCTTGTAGATGTGCCTCATACAATGGTTGTCCAGGTTACTCCGTCTTCGATCTTCATTTGACCATTGGTCTGCCTCCTTGTTGATCTTGATCGGTCCCTCTTTCAGGACTCGGCTCATCTCATCATCTAACGTAATCAGATGTAGATACATCTGTTTCTTCCAACTACTAAACGCTTCGCTGTTTAGCATTGGTGACTTGTCGCTGTGGGTCATGCTTCCCATCTTCTTTGGTTGCTTGAGTGCTAAGAACCTCGCTCTGATACCACTTGTTAGGATCGGGGATGCCCTTGGAGGACCGGGGTGTTTCCGGTTTTAAGAAGGGTGGCCGCTTACACAACACACTTTGGTGATAGTCCGGTTAAAGACTATAACCGTTCTCAACACTACACAAATTGTCACAAACTCTTGAACCAGGTTCAAGTGCGGAAATGTCTGTTTCAATTTGAAGCAACGTATGCGACTTTAGATGATGTTTTAGAAGGAGTCGGTTTTAGAGAAGTGAGTGGACCGGTTTACGGAGTACGATTAATTTGGTTTGAGGTTAGGTTAATTGAGTAAGTAATGAAACGAAAGAAAAGACACGAGACAGGATTTTTTATGGATGTTCGGAGCAAACCCTCCTACGTCACCCCTTCTTCTCAGGTTATGAGAAGGTTCTCCACTAACTTTTATAGTTACAACAACACTGCCGGTCGAGCCCAACTCGCTACTCGCCGGTTATACCAACTTACTCTTGATGTAATACAATAACTCAACACAAACACACACTGAGAGCTTCCGGTTTATAACGCACCTGTTTTGGATCGTAAAAGTAAGAGTTTATCTCTCTAACTTATAGCTTTTCTTAGAAAGATGTGATTGATATTTTTCACTTGATGATTCGCATTAAATGAGGACGTTTCATCTTCCTTTTATAGCTAATGAGATCCAACAGTTATTTTCTTCTCTCTCCTCTCGATTGGTTGATCATTATCACGCTGGTGCAGAAAGGTTACTTGCACGTTTCACCTTCCTCAACACTTGACACTCATGCAGACAACTCTGAGTGTATGATGACGTAATCGGTTTTCAGATTTGAGCACGTGTCAGTCATGCACCTTTGGTTGTCAACTTCGGATCAGTAAAGCATCATTTCTTTCCTCGCATGCTTCCGATCGGATCTGATCTTCTTTTATTTCTTCGAGACACGTCTGTTTCGTCATGTTACGTCACTCTTATAGGTTGAAGTATCCGGTTTTATCTCTTGTGCAATATGATTCGGCTGGTATGTGAACTTTTGTCTTTACTGGCCGGTCGCTTGAGAGAGTGAAAACCGGTTCTCTGATCTTTGACTTGATCACTTGGAACTGGTTTCTTTGAAGTATTTCAGCAACCGGTTTATGATGCTTCAGCCGATTCATACGATTTGGCCTCCACCTGCACATGAAAGTTGACAACTGTTTAGTTTTTCTAGCCGGTTCCAAAAATTAACTTTTCTTAATTTTTTTTTTATCAATTTCTCCCTTTTTGATTATTTAGAATAAATATTCAAAACTTGTAATGTATGGCCGGTTTGAAAATTAACTTTCTTAATTTTTCTTATCAAAAAGGGCATAATCATTTGTTTACACTTAATAAAAAACATGAATGTACATATGAATTAATCATATTATTCTAAATATAATATTTTTTTAAGAAATGACTTACGCCATTAATTAAAAAGTCTCGAAAAGGGTAAAAAAGAGTACAAGAGATGAAATTGAGTTTACAACAATTTTCTCAAAGTCAACGCACGATGGTCACGGGGAATCCATAATTGTCCTAAGAAACGCACACGGACATGAAATCAAAATACAAAAGTGAATAAGAAATAAAACTAGCAATCAATCAACTAAAACAAGACGATATGGATTGATTTCCTCGGACTCGTCTCTCTTCTCTTTTCCCTTGTTCTTTCTTTCCTTCTTTCTTGTCACCCTTAGGTCTTTTGGGGATATATTTCTGGATATAGTTTCGGCTTCTTCGTCTTCGCTAGCTTTTCTTGTAAATTTTTTACTTTTGGGTTTGAGTTTGGAGTTGAGTGTATGAGCTGTTTCCCTTAAGGGGGTTTCTTTGACAACAATGCAGCTTTCTTTAGTTTTGGAGCTCATAGTATTCGAGATACTTTGGTTTTCACTATCATCCACGTCGAAGCCGGGCTTTTCGAACCTAATTAGTGGGAAAAAGGACCTCGGTGAGATCGGGATCGGTTTGGTTCTCGCTCACGTGTTCGTTGTGACTTTCATTTTCTTTTAGGATTTTGATATATGATTTTCTTGACCACCTTGATATTTTCTTGTTCGAGGATGGACACATGCTTCTTTTTATTTTCCTCGTCCTCTTTTTTCATCTGCTCGTACATGACATCAATGGTGAGAACAACATTTTCAATAGGCTAAACAGAACATCTGTCGAGCACAAAATAAAATGAAACAACGATATGATAAGAAAGCATAAAGAGGTATTTTTTGAAATAGGAGACATGGTGTTGTTAAAAGCTTAACCATATAGACAAGTCACCCTCATGCAAAGGAAACACACAAAAATTCAACCTAAGTTTTATGGGCCTTATGAAATTATAGGCAAAATTGATCAGGTATCGTATCGTTTAAAACTACCACTTCATTCTCGTTATCACAATATTTTTCATGTGTCACAACTTAAAAGGTTAATCGAAAATCATATATTAAAGACAAATATAGATAACCTAGAATTGACTTTGAACTAGATGTGATTTTTGAAGAACGACTTACCTTGAGAGATGGATTAACAGTGTGCCGGTTATTTGTCCAAAGTGGGGGGAAAGATAGATCAGAAACATTAGCTTTAGAGTGCAAGAATGTCAAGAGAGATTCAGATTCAGATAATTAGAGAGCAAGAGAGACATAGAGAAAACCAAGAGATTCATCATTGTCCTTTGATTGTTATTTATACTAAAAACGCACCAACGGCCGAATCTTCCTTTTGAACACATGTCCTCTTTTTGTTGGATGTACGCCAAATGTACGGGATAGTACACAAGAATATATTCGTTGTGATCTTGGGCGTACCAGATTGATAGTGCCTGAAATAATCTTTGAGATCGTGTTGTATTTAATAGTACAATGCGGGAAATTTGAATAATGACGTACGTGGTAGTTGTTCATTTATTGTTTGAGCTGACTTGCCAGACTATTGATAACGAACATTGTCGATGACTTGAATATATAGTCTGATGCTACTTTAGACAACTGCTGAAGCAAGGCGTCATACGCTTCTTCAGACGGCTGCTGAAACAAAGCGTCTAAACGCGCACTTCTTCAGACTACAAGTCTAATGAAGTTCAAACGACGTCTGCTCGCGCACTTCTTTAGATTACGTCTGATGAAGTTAGACGACGTTTCTTCGCGCACTTCTTTAGAACACGTCTGATGAATTTAGACGACGTCTTTTCGCGCTTTACTTCAGACCACGTCCGATATTCACACTTCGTCTTCTCGCGCATTACTTCAGACCACGTCTGATGTAATTTAGACTTTGTCTACTCGCGCATTACTTCAGACCACGTTCAATGTAATTCAGACTTCATCTACTCACGCATTACTTCATACCACGTCTAATGTAATTCAAACTTCATCTACTCGCGCATTACTTCAGACCATGTCTGATGTAATTCAGACTTCGTCTACTCGTGCATTACTTCAGACCACGTGTGGTGTAATTCAGACTTTGTCTGTTCGCGAATTACTTTAGACCATGTCTGATTTAATTAAGACTTTGTCTGATTGCGCTTACTTAAGACTGCATCTGAAGAAATACATCTTATGAGATGTATCTACGTAATGACATGGAACTAGAGTAACCCAATTGAGGAAGAAAGAAGTTTGGAGGTTATTATGCCTCTGATATCAACAACCATCGAGCTTTCAGAAGATGAAATCTGAGCCTCAAAAGTCCAAAATTATAATTTTCAAGAGATATATGACACTACAAATATAGTCCACGTTGTATGTTTCCAGAAAGACTTAGAAGATTTGAATTTTGAGAAAGCTGTACAAGACAAGAAATGAATATCAACTATGAATGATGAAAATTGGGCAATTGAATGCAATAAAACATGGGAGCTGACCGACCTTCCTGAAGGAGCTCAACCAATTGGAGTAAAATGAGTGTACAAAAAAGATGAATGTTGAGGGAGAGGTTGAGTATTATAAAGCTCTTCTTGTGGTGAATGACTATAGACAAAAGAATAAAATCAATTATGATGATGTCTTTGCTCCTGTCACGAGAATAGAGTCAATCCGACTTCTGATCTCGTTAACTACTCAAAACCAATAGTGGATTCTACAGATATATGTGAAGTCAGACTATCTAAATAGAGTATTGAAGGAAGAGATGTACGTCGAGCAACCACTCGAGTATATGAATAGAGGGGATGAGAAAAAGGTGTTGAGATTGAGAAACGCCCTTTCATGCTGAAACATGCTCCTCGTGCCTGGAATGAGAGAATTAACGAGTATTTCAAGAAAAATGGATATAGGCAATATCTATACAAGCATGCCTTATATAGAAAAAATCAGAAAATAATATAATGGTGGTCACTCTCTATGTCGATGACCTCATATTCACCGGAAGAAACACAAAACTGATTAAGGAGTTCAATGAGGTAATAAATAAAGAGTTCGAGATAACAGACTTAGGCCTCATGAAATATTTTCTTGGCCTAGAAGTAAAGCAGTCAGAGGAATGGATTTTTCTATCCTAAGAGAGCTACCCGCTTGAAGTTTTAAAGAATTTGAAATTGAGGAATGCAACTTGGTTCCTACTCCAATGGAAACAGGCACTAAACTCTCAAAGTTTTATGGAGGAGAACAAACTAATGTTGGGAGATATCAAAGTTTAATCGTATGTCTAAAGTATCTTAAAAGCACGAGCCCGACCTAATGTTGAGTGTTGGGATGGAAAATAAATTCATGAAGGATCTAAGCTATACACATTGGAAGGCCTTGAAGAAAATTCTGAAATATGTTCAAAAAATCCTATCACTTCATCTTTTCTATTCAAAATTAGATGACTACCGATTAATGGGTTATTCAGATAATGATTGATGTGGTGATGTTGATGATCAGAAAAGTGGTTCGGATTATGTACTCTTACTTGGGAATATATATTTTACTTGGATATCAAAGAAGCAACCTATTGTAACTTTGTTAACCTATGAGGTCGAGTATGTGGCGGCCTCTTATAGCATGTGACATGCAGTATGACTTTCAAATTTACTTAGGAATTTGGGAGTGATCCGAGACGAATGGACTATGATCCGAGTTGATAACAAGTCGGTGATTGAGTTGACAAAGAACCTGGTTAATCACGAAAGAGCAAGCACATCAACGTATGATTTCATTTCATCCGAGAACAAGTTAGAGAAGAAAAGGTGGAGATGGAGGATGTTGAAAGTTGAGCTCAAATCGCGGACGTATTAACCAAGCCGCTACCGACAACAATACTGAAGAGTTGTAAATGGTTGATGAATGAGAGATGGGAAGAGTAATTAAGTTTAAGGGAGAGATTTATTAAATAAACTTAAATTAATAATTTTTTGTTTGTGATGTTTAGTATTCCTAGAATAAGAAGGGTATTAGGGATGAGTGGGATAACCAAGAGGTTTGGATGGGAGACTTATTTAATATGTATCAGAATTTATATTGCTATTTGAAGAAGCAATCATTTGAAAAGTCTTAATACTCAACCTATAAAGATTTGTAACAATCCATTTGAGATGAATAAGAAGAAATATTTTGTCCTCTTATTACCGATAATTTTCCATCTTTCAAACATTTGTCAACATCTTTTGGACGGAAAAACAAAAGCCACATATTCATCCAAAGAGGTTGCTCATGGAGGGGCATTCCAAATCTATAGAACATTGATCTGAAGCAAGTAAGCAACTTTATCATGTCGAGAAAATATCAGTACAATTAGGATTCATTGATTCATTATTAAATTTTTATTGTCGTTTTTTTGTACAATTAGAATCTCACATCACATGATGATTGGAGAGGGGAAAGTTTCTTAGTATATAAAAAAACTTCTTCACCATTAGAATCCTATATCGGAAGATGATGGGAGTGGGGAAAGTTTTTTAATCTATATAAAAATTCTCCAACCTTAGATTTGTTGCATCCAATATTTGTATATCTTCTTCTTCATTAATTGATAAGCAATATTTGTCTGGAGTTATCAAATTATTAATGTGTGTTCTTTCTTTCGTTTCTTCTTTTATTCTATCAGTTTTCCACAATAAGTGGTATTAGAGTCAAAGGTTCGTCCTTGGCATGGCGGATGAGAATTCAATAGGGAATCAACTCCTTTGTCATCCTAGACAAGTACCACGATGTCGAATTTGAAATTTGCGGTGAAAAAATTTGATGAAACTTGGCATTTAGTCATGTTGAAATGTGAGGTTCTAGATTGTCTTTTCCAACAGAGTCTAAATCTTGTTATTGATCACAAAACTCTAAATGATATAGAAGAAAAAGATTGGAGTATCATGAATAGATTGGTGTGCGGAATAATTAGACCATGCTTGTCTAAAGAGTAAAAGTATGTCGTGAAGAACAAAACTTTTACACATAAACTATAACAAACATTGGAGGACAAATTTCTTAAAAATAGTGGTCGGAATAAGTTCCTTATGAAAAATAATGGTCAGAATAAGAACCTTATGAAAAATTGTTTATTCCGGTTTGATTACAAGTCATGTACCACCATGAATGAACAGATAACTAAGTTTAATCAATTAGCCACAACAAATGAAGCATTGGTGGTTAAGGGCCGTCGGCAAAGCAAATCAAAAGGAGGAGGAGGAAGATCCACAAGTAGAGTTGTCAAAGATGAATGTGTTGTATGTCGTGAGAAAGGACATTGGAAGAATAGTTGCACAAAGTTGAAGAAGAATTATAAGGATTCTTCAAAAGATTAAAATGTTATAGAAAACAAAGGTGATATAGATTAGAATTCTCTTTGTAAATGTCACAACCAACATCACATTCTAACGCGTGGATATTGGACTATAAAAAACCAGACTGTGAAGTTGTTTACATGGGAGATTATAATACATGTAAAATAAAAGGGATAGTTTAATCAAGTTGAGAAATGATAATGGATCCACTTGAATTATGAGAGATGTTCGGTACATACCGAATATGAAAAAAAAATCTAATTTCTTTGGGGTTTTGGAGTCAAAAGGCTTACATGTGAGAATGGAAAATTCGTCTGAGTTAGAATGGAAAACTCGTCTTCTCTTTGCTCTAAATGAAAATTTTAAAGTAATCCCTAGAGAATTAGTGATGTTGAAATCCATCAAGAAATATAATAATTTGTATTACTATCAAGGTAGTACCGTTAATGGGACAACATCATTTGTATCAAATTCTGGTAGTAGTAATGAATCAAATGCAACAAAGCTATGCAATATTCATTTGAGACATGCTAATGAGAAATATATTCTAACTCTTGTTAATAAAAGATTGTTAAAAGATACAAAAAATTGTAAATTAGATTTTTGTGAACATTGTGTTCTGGGAAAATAAAGGCGGATAAAATTTTGCAATGTTATCCATAACACTAAGGGTATTTTGGATTATGTGCACTCGGATGTCTAAGAACTTTCCAAGACCCCATTTCTTGGAGGTATAAATTATCTTATTAGTTTTGTTGATGATTTTTCTAAAAGAGTATGGGTGTTTACTATGAAAAACAAATATGAGGTGTTTGAGATTTTCCTTAAATGGAAAGCTCAAGTTGAAAACCAGAAAGGAAGAAAAATCAAAATTCTCAAAAATGATAACGGTGGAGAATACAAAAATCATTTATTCCAGAATTTATGCCAAAAGTGTGGCATAAACAATTCACGATTAGAAAACACCACAACATAATGAAGTATCGGAACGTATGAACGACACATTGGTGGATAAAATTCATTTTATGTTGTTTAATGTTGAGTTAGTTATAAAGTGTTGGGCAGAAATTGTGACATACACTCAACATTTGGTAAATCGTCTACCATCATCTGTACTTGGTGGCAATACTCCATTAGAGGTATGGTTTGGAAAAGTTGCATCTAATTATAATTTTTTACATGTTTTTGGTTCTACGATATATTATCATGTAATTGAATCAAAGTTAGATCAACGAACAAGGAATTCCCTCTTTATTAGGTTTACTACTGGAATTAAATGATATCGTCTCTGGTGTTTGGATATAAAGAAAACCATTATCAATACATATATTATTTTTAACCAATCTTTAATGTTGAATATGGTATTACCAAACAAGAATGAATGTACTCTGCAACATGTAGAGTTTGAACAGATAAACATAAGCCCAATTACAAGTGTGTCTTCGATGACAGACGAAGAGTCAAATGAGGAAGAGGTTCTAATCCAAGAACCTTCACAATAACATGAATCAAATTATGTGAACAGACCAAGACGAGTGATTCAAAAGGCATCCCGGTTTGTTGACATGGAGGCCTATGCACTTCCAATCGTAGATGATGTTCCATCCACCTTTTAAGATATCATTCAAAGTACTGAAAATGTAAAAATAGAAATGTGCTATAAAATATGAGATGCAATCTCTTCAGAAGAATGAGACATGTAAGTTGGCGCATTTAAAAAAAGGTAAAGAATGATATTTGTTGTAAATAGATATTTGTTAAGAAAAAACGATTTCTCAAAGAAAAAAATTGATGTTTGCTACAAGGAAAGATTGGTAGCTAAAAATTACGTTCAGAAGGAAGAAATTGATTAAAATGAGGTATTTTTTTTCTGTTGTTCAAAACTCTTTCATTAGAATTTTGTTAGCCTTGGTAGCGCAAGTGAATTTGGATCTAGCTCAACTAGATGTGAAGACTGCATTCCTACACGATAATTTGAACGAGACATGTCTCAATCAGAAGGATTCAAAGTTGTTGATAAAGAAAATTGGGTTTGAAAGTTGAACAAATCATTGTACGAGTTAAAGCAATCATCGAGACAAAGGTTCATGCGACTTGACAAGATTATGATGGACCACAAGTACACAAGAAGTGATAGGATCAGTGTAATAAATAGAGATGGGGGTTTAGCGATTGATGACAACTTCGTACAAAAACGGTTTGATAGAAATCTTGTTAGGGATTTAAATCACTTTCTATTCTTCACAAACCCTTGCAAATTCTTGAATGATTCAAGTGCAGAAACGTTTGCTCAGGTTTGAAGCTAAGAACCAAAGAAGGTGAAGATGACAAAATGTAAATGACATAAAGAGTTGTTTATGGATGTTCGGAGAAAAACTCTTCTACGTCACCCCTTCTTCCAACCACCGGAAGGATTCACTATACTTTTCTTTATAATCAAATACAGTTGCACGTCTAGCTCACTGTTGAACAGATCAGACTCTGTTCAAATTACAATATATTGAAGAATAACACTCAGCTAGACAATACTTTGATTCTATCTCTCTCTTGATGTACACACAGTAAAACAAGAAAGCAATTCGTAAGATTCAGTAGTTTGTTCGTGTATTAGTTTGTATGTTTGCGTGTGTGTCCAGCTGTTTAGTGATTCATCTGTTGTCCTTGAGGATCTTTAAATAGAGAGCAGATACTAACGGTCGAATCTTCTATAATGACACGTGGCGAATACCCATTGGAGAGCCTCCATAGTACACAAGTACAACAGACTCTGCGCACCATGATCGTGGTCATACCAAACTGGTAGTGTGCCAAATATTCTTCTAGGATTGTCCAGCAAGAAACAAGTAGTGGGAAGAATATTTGCTGACGTAGCATTAGTTCATTGGTTGCAATTGTCTGTCGTACTGGTCTGCACGAAATATTGTGGCAAGACTAGCATACAGCTAGTTGATCGTGGGTAAACGGATGCTGGCTTTAAGCAACTGCTTAAGCATGACATTAGACGTGCTTCAATTAGACTGACAAGTCTAATGAAGTTAGACGCCCCCGTCTAATAGCAGGATCCATTAGACCACCTGGTCTAATGGAATTAGACGACACTTTTAATTACGGTTCCCTTCAGACTAATCTGAAGGAGTTAGACTGCACGTCTAACTCTCATCTGTTAGACTGCAAGTGTAACTACACCTGTTAGACTGCACGTTTAACTACATATCTGTTAGACTGCACATCTAACTACGTATCCGTTAGAATGCACGTCTAACTACGTCTGTTAGACTACACGTCTAACTACGTATCTGTTAGACTACACGTCTAACTACGTCTGTTAGACTACACGTCTAACTGCGTATCCGTTAGACTACATGTCTAACTACGCATCCATTATACTGCTCGTCTAACTACGTCTGTTAGACTGCACGTCTAACTACGTATTTGTTAGACTGCACGTCTAACTATGCCTGTTAGACTACACGTCTAACTGCGTATCCATTAGACTGCTTGTCTAACTACGCATCTGTTAGACTGCACGCCTAACTACGCATACGTTAGACTCCACGTCTAACTACGCATCCGTTAGACTGTACGTCTAACTACGTATTTGTTAGACTGCACGTCTAACTACGCCTGTTAGACTGCACATCTAACTGTGTATCCGTTAGAATGCACGTCTAACTACGCATCTGTTAGACTACACGTCTAATTGTGTATCTGTTATACTACACGTCTAACTACGCCTTTTAGACTACACGTCTAACTTAATGCATATAATAGCCAGTAAGTCTAATGAATCTCATTCAGACTTAGTTTAATTTAACACGTTTTTGATACACTTGCATCAAAAACAATCAAAAGGCTTAGTTTAAGTTTTACACAAACTCGTCATCAAAATTCCAATAGTCAAAGTGATTTGACCCTTAGTCAAAATAATTTGACCCAACAAAAAGTAAATTTGATTCTTGTGAGTATTTGCGTAAACTACAAGATGAGCCTTATATCTATCTATTCTTGTACGTTGATGATATATTGATGCTAGGAAATATGAAATTGATAAATTTAAGTCTCAATTGAGTAAAGAGTTCGAGATGAAAGATATGGGAAAAAATAAATCTAAACATTGTTAAGATTTGGTAAATATCTTGCGCATTTGAGTTAGTGTTGAAGAGCGCCAATTGAAATCATTTAAGAAGTATTTTTTTAATGATGAAGATTTGTATTTGATATTGTGTAAAGATGAAGATTTGTTATTTTTTGGCACATTTAGAATCCTACATCGGATGATAATGGGAGTAGGGTAAGTTTCTTCATATTAGAAGATGATATGAGTGGGGGAGTTCTTAGTCTATAGAAGAAACTCTCATCCCATATTTGTATATATTTTTCCTTATTAATTGATAGTCTATAGACAACATTGGGCCGAACTCCGTTATCAAATTCTTAATATGTTTTTTTGTTTCTTCTTTTAATCTATCAGTTTTCTATAACAATTATCCTAGGGTTCTTGTTGGAAAATCAAAATAATAACATAATCTAAAACAATAGAAATACTGTAAGCTAAAAAAACGCACTAGATTTATTGAGAATGATTCAATATGCTGCTCATAATTTTTTTTATAAATTAATAGTCAAATTAACCCTAAAATACATCATCTTTATTTATAAACTTACATACTTATAAATCTAAGTCTATTAGAGCCCATCAATAAATAAAGTCTAAACAAATAACCATTAACTTATATAATTTTTTTAACATCATTTATCTTCTGACTAATTTTTTCTCTTTCACTCATAAAATTGTTGGTAACAACTTATAGGCTAGGTATTAGTAGTCTATTTATAGGATTTTATTTATTTTAATCATAAAAATCCAAAACTAATGTTAGCTTACATTTGTCTGAAAGTATGAAAATGATATTTTGGGCCATCTCATTTGAGAGAAAAAATCTATAAATTTTATAACCAAATATTGAGAGCCCATTTAAATTTTAGCCAAATTATAAATTTAATCAAAAGTTTGCCTTAGACTTTGTAATATCATGACATAAACTCATGTATCTAACCTTGTCTATGCGTTTTAATTATCTTTAAAGTTACTATTTTGAATTCAATTAAGCTCAAAAGGAAATTTAACCCATTTTACATTTTCAATATAAACACAATTTTATCTTTCCAAAGTAATCTTCTTTTTTTGATTTTTGCATTTCTCATCAAATAATAAATCTACAAATACGATTAACTAGTCAAACCGCTTGGCTAAAATTAATGTCTCCCTAAATTTACATCAAAATTAAGTGTATGGAGTATTTTATATTAATTACCTAAAAAGGGAAGAAAAAAGTGTCAACACTATCACCTTTGTTTCCATAATGATAATGTATTAATTAATAATGTTGTGGAAACAAGTATAATGCATTGATTAAAAATGTCGAGGTAACAAGTACTTGCCACCATATTAGAAAAAGACACCTAAATTAATTAATTAAATTACTTAAGAATTTATTTAATGCTTAAAGTAAATAATTGTTACAATCTATAGTATATTTACATTTACATATCAATTTTTCATCCTTATTTAAATAACAATTTTTGTGAAACTATAATATTCTCAAAATTCATATATATGTTAGGTTTGAAATGTAAATGACTCAATTACTGCCAGTACCTTAATTTATTTATTTCTTTTCAAAAATGCTATGAACCTAGAAAGGGCATAATCATTTGTTTACACTTAAGAAAAAACATGAATGTACATATGAATTAATCATATTATTCTAAATAAATTATCTTTTTTTTAGAAATGACTTACGCCATTAATTAAAAAGACTCGAAAATGATAAAAGGAGTACAAGTGCTGAATTGAGTTTACAACAATTTGCTCAAAGGCAACACACGATGGCCATGAGGAATCCACAATTGGCCACACGGACATGAAATCAATGTACACAAATGAATAAGGAATGAAACTAACAATCAAATAACTAAAACAAGACGATATGAATTGATTTCCCCGGACTCGTCTCTCTTGTCTTTTTCCCTTTTCTTTCTTTTCTTCTTTCTTGTCACCCTTAGGTCTTTTGGGGATATATTTTTGGCATCTTCGTCTTCGCTAGCTTCTCTTGTCACTTATTTCCTTTTGGGATTGAGTTTGGAGTGGAGCGTATGAGTTGTTTCCTTTAAGGTAGTTTCTTTGACAACATTGCGTCTTTCTTTGGTTTTAGAGCTCTTGGTTTTCGAGATACTTTGGCTTTCGCTATCATCCACGTCGAAGCCGGACTTTTCGAACCTAATTAGTGGGAAAAGGGCCTCAGTTTCAGGCTCGGTGGGATCAGGATCGGTTTGGTTCTCACTCACGTGTTCGTTGTGGTTTTCATTTGCTTTGAGGATTTTGATATAAGATTTCTTGACCACCTTGACATTCTCTTGTTCGAGGGTAGCCACATGCTTCTTTTTCTTTTCCCCGTCCTCTTTTTTCATCTGCTAGTACATGACCTCAATGGTGGCCATGTTTCAATTTCGGCATCTTAGATCGAATTTTTCCAGTTTTGTACTCGTTGAGTCAATTTCAATGTAGATGCGGACAAACGTGACCCATTCAAACGAGTCAAAGTCGGGATCCAGCTTAAGCGGTTTTCCAATGAGTCCGCTGAGGTAGGCAAGTACTTTGTCATTACAAAGGTGCAGTAGGATGTTTCTTAGTCTCACCCACACTTGCTCGAATTGTGGAGATTTGCTATTGATGTCCATTTCTTCATTCCATTTGGTGAGCTTAAAACCTAAGCTGAACATGAAGGTGAAATCTGAGTCGGTGATGGTTTAGGCTTTGGGCTCGTGCCAAAAGTGAGGAAGAAATAGACAAAGTCATTGACTTTGACTTTTTTGAGTCTCTTTTCGCTCTATTGTTGGAAAAGGGCGGTCTTGATTGCTTAAAATGGGACCTTGTAAGTTCCCATAAAGTGACCGACGACAACTCGTTTACAATCATTGATGCATCCTTCTTCAATTTCCAGGGAGAGTTCGATTTGGAGCGGGAGTTCGAGCATTTTAATTCTTAGACTATGATCCATAATAGAAGGTAGAAGATATCCACGAGCATAGGATGTTATGAATATAACTCTTCAAGTCAATCATTTACATATTTCTTACTACACGATTACTACAAAAAAGTGAACATGAAAATAAATATTTCACATGGAGGAGTGTGCATCTGTATGTTGGGTCTTCTTCTATTGTGCGACCCGGAGGCTAATGTGCAACTTGTGGCCCACGACTCCTATATGTTTAGGGCGGGAGGCGTGAACTCTATTCGATCCGGGTATTCAATCCCGCCACTGAGATGCTCAGTTGACTCCTTAACCTTGAATTGAAGATCGTTTATTTAATAATTCCATTAACTGTTCCGTTTTTGTCCCAAACCTTGTTAGTTTGCCATATTCGATTTGTATTTGTTTGTGTAGTGTAAGTATAGGTTTTGAGTACTTGTTGAACTCCCTCATGATACTAATCAACTATATAACGATTTCATCATATTCGGCTTTGTTGAATGAGTTCCAATCTTGCTCGAATTAGATTTTAAATTGACAAATAACTTGCTCGCTCCTTTCATTGGTCATGACAAGTTCATGCCTTTGGAACTAGGTGAGGGACTTGGGAATTTGATTCCGAATGCCCTCCATATTTACGATATAATTTTGTCCCATAGTCCATTTCTTAGCGAGGATTTAAGCGGTCGGGGTGGGGATGTTGTTACATACTGTAGTGTCTAAGGTGAGCCCGGGTGGAAAAAATATATTGTGACCGGTCAGGGTGGCATCGACATGGCCTTTCAAAAGAGTAGCAATGCTGGTTTGGTTGACAACAACCAGACCGGTTGGGGTGGAGGCTACACGACAAATCAAAGGAGGGGCGTCATGGCCGGTTGAGAGATGAGTCGGGAGACGAGCGTGACCGGTTGATAGACCAGCCATGTGACTAGTCGATGTAATAGTTGGATTGAAGGCAGTGTCATCTGCATCAACGACGTTGTGACCGGTTGGACAACTAGAAGAAGTTACAGCCCTTTCAATCAATTTCTCCAGACTCCCTTTATTTTTCCTTGTACTTTTAGGTCGGTTGAGGAGGTTGGCAGAGCGTAGGCTCATCATGGCTCAGCCTGCACAATAGACAACCAAATGCCTTAGCAACCAACAACAATTTAGACCTGTAGAAAAAATTAACATCAACACTCTACAGAAGCAAATGCCATCAGAGGAGCCGGCAAAAGCCACGCAAACCAGACCAGTCTAATTGAGGAGCAAACTTCACAACAAACGGTAACCAATAGATCCCCAAAAAGAAGTCAAAAGAAATCAGAAACAACAGGCAAAGCCAACTTCACAACAAAACGACGCTAGACAATATTGTGTCGTCCATGCATATCGAGTTGTGCCGCCTGTGCTTATTGTGTTGTCGTGCCGATCGTGTTGTGCCTATCGTGTCGCGCCTATCGTGTCGCGCCACTTGTGCCCCTATGTCGATTGTGTCTATTTTGGGGGACTCCTATGACCTTTTTAAATATGAAAATCTAATCTGAAATATTTGATTTATTAGGGAAAACTCCTAATATTTGCATTATTCTAATGGAATCTTAAAATAAATTAATTTATAAAATTAATTAATTTCACCTTAAGATTCATCATTTCAATATTAGTTTGGTACTTTTTTACTCCCAAGAAATTGTAAATGATATTTATATATTTATTTATTGAGATATAGAAAACACAGTTGTGTGGAATTGTGATTTTATAAGTAAAACATTGTTGAATTGTGATTTTATATGTAAAACATTGTTGTTCATCTCTGTTGATCTTACCATTCTACCATCGAAAACTGAAAATATCAATAAAATATAAAACACTACATACAATGTCATTGCATTAAATTTAAATCAACTATTTTGAGCATTCTGTCTATAATTTTTCTTTTAGGCTAATATTTTGGTGGATATTTTATAAACTTTATCATTTAATATCACCATTAAATTTTATTTTTGTTTAAAGAGTAGTTTATAAATTCAATGAAAATAATAGTTATTTAACTATAACGAAACAAAAATGACAAAAAAATAGGTCAGCACAATTTGTTCAAATTCTTTAAGAAGCAAAACAAAAACAAAGACAAGAATCAAGGAAAGAAATTACCTAGTAGAAATATTTTTTTTTTATATGAAGGATAAGTTCTCTAATCAATTTTACAAGCTTAGGAGAGAATTTTATATAACATCATTGTAATTGTGCTTAACGTATAGGATTGTAACAATCATGCACCGAATATATGTAAATTGTTTCTAAAAATATTCAATATCATAAAATATTTTCATTTTTATTATTATTTAAAAGAAAATTAAAAATAGATATGTGAGCACAATTGTCGTCTTTTAGATATTTCTTGAAAGAAAAATGATGTTATTAGGAAAAGTAGGAAGATTCTCATGCGATTCACACTAATAATAAAAATTTAAATAAAATAAATTTAATAAAATAATAATAATAATATATATTCAATATTTAAAATTCTTAAAAATCATGAATAATAAATTACAAGAAAAAAAGTAGAATTTATTTCGAATGAACCTCTCATTTCGTGACTTTATACTTTCACTTTGGTTAATCAAATATTTGATTCATATTTTTTAATATTTAACATCGTGACCTCACACTTTGGTCAATCAAATACTTGATTCATATTTTTTGAACAACTTTCAATTGATATCATCCCTCAACAAACCACATCTCAATTCATATTACTGTTTTGTGCAAGTTTGAAACATACATGAGAGACTACATATGGGGAACACAAGGTAGAGGAGGAAAAAAAGTCAAATGGGAGGATGTTTGCACTCCCATAGATGAAGGAGGACTAGGAATAAAAAGTTGTGTTGAATGGAACAAAGCCCTCACCATCAAGAGCTTATGGGAGTTGGAGCAAAAAGCGGACTCCCTATGGGTAAAATGGGTGTATACAAGATTTATGAAAGAAGAGAAGAGTATCTGGACACTAAGAATCAATGAAAGAATGGCATGGTCATTGAAGAAAATCCTAAAAACAAGAAAATATGCCTTTCAAATGGTGAAAACCAAAATTGGAAATGGAAGAGGGGTACTATTCTGGCATGATCCTTGGCTGGATAATATTCCCATTATATTCAAAGAAGAATTGCAAGGAAACAGAGTTAGAAGAGAATACATCAAGTACTCATTTAGAGACGTATATGAAGGTAGATGTGATTCACTTTTGAGGCGTATTCCAGAAGGTGATAGAATCCTAAACCTAATGAGGCAGAAGCAACTCAATGAAAATAATGATAAAATAAGCTGGAAAACAGAAAGCAATGAGAAGTTTATTACAGGAAAGGCATGGGAAATGGTTAGAACAAGAGGACAGGAGGTAGATTGGCATAATTTGGTATGGTCTCCAAAGATTATTCCTCATCACCAATTTATTCTCTGGCTGGTATACACGAAAAGGTTGACAACAAAAGACAGAATTCGAAAATATATAAACATTCCTGATATCAACTGCGTCCTATGTTCGGGAGTTGAGGAAAGCATAAACCATTTATTTGGGGAATGCTCTTTTGTAATACAAATTTGGAGGATGTATGCTGTAAACATGAACATCATCAACTTTCCAAGAATATGGGAAGAAATCCAAGAGTGGATGAAGAATAAAGCAAAAGGAAGATCCTTCTATGTAAGTACGTTGAAATTCTACTTTGGAGCAATAATCTACAATATCTGGAAAGAAAGAAATTAAAGAACTCACAGTGGAAGAAGTAGAACCGCTGAAGATATTTGGAGAGGTATAACTTCAGATGGAAATGCACTCATTCAATCCTGGAGAGGAATCGAAAGGAATGAAGAGAATGGAAAGCTCTGCCATATATGGGATATTTCGTTTGAGAAGGTCACAAGTAGAATAAAAGTAAAAACGCTGTAGGCGCTAATTGATTATTGTTATTGTCTATAATTCAATTATTGTTTCATTGTCAAATCTAGAAATTGTCTAGATCTGATCTTAAACTTTGGTATTTTTTCCCTCTTTTGGGTTTTTTTTTAATGAAATGGCACTAAACTGTTTTCTCAAAAAAAAAGTTTGAAACATACATATAACATTTTTAATTTTATTTTTAACCGTTTTAAGTTTATGGACGGGTCAACCCATAATCCGACCCAAATATCCATTTACTCTAACATATATATCCAAATTAACCATAGCTCTCTTGACCCGACAATTCGAACACTTTAAAAATTAAGAATCATTATATATATATATATATATATATAAACAATACATCTTTAGAATCGAGACATTATGTTGAATTTAAAAAAACAGTAAATATTCTTTTTTTAACTTGGATATAGTTAACTCAACAAAAAAAAACATTGTTAAATTTATATAATAAAACAAAATTTATAAAATTTTGTGTTAGGTACACAAGTTCCTAATAAACATAGACGTAAAATTAAACAAAATGTGTTTATTTGGTAGTCTAAGAATGTATCATAACCAAATATATTTTTAATTAAAATGATTATTCAAACTCATTTGTTTTTGTTATTTAGATTTTATTTTTGTTATTGAATAATTTATTTTTAAATGATCAAATCTATAATAAAAAAAATGATAACTCAATTAAGCGCAAGAACAAAACTAAGAAATCGAAAAATAAAAAATCTTAAAATATAAAATAAGAAAATGATAGAAACACATAATAGTCATTGAACTTTTAAATTCTGGAGAGAATGATAATTAACTCCACCAACTCTTAACAAAATATGTAATTTTGTTATTGAATTTTATTATCATTATTTTATATTTTTAATCATTATATATTTACACAATTAAATTGTTCAAAATTTTTAATATTAAATTTTAACTATTATGTTTAATTTCATAATTTTTTATTATTTAACATTTTTAAATAACATGATCCCACGTGAATGACATAGAAACATGGACTTAGGTTGGTCTATTAAAAATCTCTATTTCAATAGAACTAGGTTAATAAGTTAAATAACCTTTTTATTAGTTACCTATTTTATATCTTAAATTCTAATTTAATGTAAATATTTTATTAAATATAATTATATATACTATTGAGATAAAAATTTAGTCCATCTACTTAATTATTATTAATTAAATATTTAAATTTATAATTTGTATTTAATAAATAAATAAGATATTAAAATATTTAATATTAAAAAATGTTATTTTCAATATATAAATATATAAATTAATTATCTAAAATAAATTATTAACTTTTTTAATTATTTAATTAATTTAATAAATATTAAGAAGAAAATTGAAAAAAGGCATAACTTGCCCATAAGCTGAGGACCCATAGTTAGGACAACTCAGAATTTTTAAACCTAACAAAACTTAACCCACCAATTTTATTTGTTTTGTATAAAATATAAAATATATGTATTTTAGTGATAACAGAGCTAATATTAATTTCAAATTAAAGATATGTAATTTTGGGTATTAATGAATACTAAAATATAAACAATATTTTGTTTTTGTGAATATTGTATATATTGTCAACCAAAACCTACCATAAGTATAAAATTGAAAAGCATTAGTTAATATATATTTTTTGTTGTTGTAAAAGAATAATGAAATAGCACAAAGATCATTTTACAAAATCTGTCCAAGATTAAGTAAATATTGGACAATAATTAATTTGCATTTAATTAGTGATGATATTAGTAATCCTACCTTGTCACTAAATAACATTTTTGGAAAATAATATCAATGTAGATTTTTTTTTTAATTAAAACTGAACATATAAATTAAAATATAAATGGTAATAAATCTTCACTATTTACTTTATTTTTTTTGGATAGTTTACTTTGTTTATATGGTGGTGAATACATTTCTTTTCTAATTAAAATTAATTATAATCTCAATATTGTAGATATTTTTTAAATAAAGCTGAACATATAAATTAAAATATAAATGGTAAGAAATCTACACCATTTACTTCTTGTTTTGGGATAGTTTACTTTGTTTATATAGTGTTGAATACATTTATTTTTCTTATTAAAATTATATATATATATATATATATATATATATATATATATATATAAACTAAATAATTAATATATAAAATTTAAAAAAATTAATTAATTTAAAAAAATATTAAATCACATTATATAAATATATTAATAGTTAATATATTCAGTAGTATAAAAATATTTAATCAAATATAATAAACATAAATTTTTACCTTAAGTAAATTTTGTTATATAAAAAAGTGACACATTAGGTAAATTTTGTTTATTTATATCTACACACTTGAATTATAAAAAATTAATAATTATTTAAATTTTATTACATAAATTTACAATTTGACATTAATTTCATAATATCATATTTGTTAAACACTATCGATATAAAATATATAAGTTTAAGAAATTTTAATATTGTGCATATTCATTCACTTGTTCCATTTTTTTAAAATATTTTGTGAAGTTATCTAATCTCACATTTATTATAACTTTTTCTTTTATAGAAACGTTTTTTAGATACAACTGAAATAAAATATTAATAATATGTCATTTTTATTTAAAATTTTAGTTTTTCGTTCTATTAATTTAATTTAATTTTTCCGTTTTTTTAAACTTGAATTATCACATTATCTTAAATTAGAAAAAATAATATTTGATCAATTTATATAATTGTGTTTTTTCTCTTGTTTACATAATTATTCTAAAAAATTTCGAAAACAGTTTATTATATAACAAAATTCAAAATATTAATTAAAATATATATGTGAAAAAACCATCATTTTTATGGCAACACCATAGAATTCTTGTTTCAAAACAATATACACTTATACTTAAGTGTTATTATTATTATTATTATTATTATTATTATTATTATTATTATTATTATATATTTATTTATTGATTATACAATAACATTAATTATTATTTTTATTAAAAATAATAATAATTTAATTTTATAATATTTTGGGTAAAAAATATAAATTTATAATAAT